>NW_027330943.1:0-100000 GCF_022965805.1 Primulina eburnea
ATCTCAATAAATTGTCTTTATCTGTTTATCACTAATTTATCGTGCATTCCCTTCCAATGGTGCTAATTTCTAACTTGTTAAAGTTTATATTAATATATTATTATATCTTTAAATGAAACGATTTGATTTGGGAGTATACGTACAGCTAATAAAAAATGGCAAAAACTTGTGTGAGACGGTCTCACGGATCATATATGTGAGACGGATCTCTTATTTGGGTCACCCATGAAAAAGTATTGTTTTTTATGCTAAGAGTATTACTTTTTATTATGAATATGGGTAGGGTTGACCCGTCTCACAGATTTTGATCCGTGAGACGGTCTCACATGAGATCAACTCATAAAAAAATGCATCGACAGAGTGGTAAATAGGGTTGATTTCTATGCTGGTATTTATCATGATAGAATCAAGGGTCCAAATTTAACCACATATACACGAGTTCAACCAATTTTTTTAAAATCATGTGTTCCATGGAAAAGAATTGACCGTCAACTAAAATAAATATTATATATATACATTAATTTATATCATATTCAAATAAAACATTGGTTCCACAAAAAAAGATATATTAAATTTTTTTATACATATTCAACAATATTCGAATAAATATATAACTTCAAAAGCAATGTTTTTATATTCTTATAAACAAATCAAAATTTCATTTTCTTGTGTGAAGCATAACTCAAAAACCACCGGACCAAAGATTTACTCAATTTTTTTAAAAAAATAAACGAGAGATTTACTCTTTCGTTAGTTTCTTTTATATATATTTTTTCATAAAGGGTTTAACGAAGGGGTAAACTTTTTTATATATCTCTTGACCCAAAAAAGAAAATAAAAAATTGAAGGATGTGTACAAATAAACAAAGACCGAAGAGAAAACAACAAATATATATCTCAAAACATACCCGACTATATTTGAATGAAAAACATACTCTAAATAAGAAAAAAGTTGGTGAAAAATCCAAAATCAAAACATTTTTTTGAGTTCATTCTCTATCCACAAAATTGTGGTACTATGTCGTATAAAATGTGGTACACTTCACGTGGAAATATGATATGTTTCATGTGAAAATGTGGTACTAAAAAAATATCCAGGAACTGAACATAAAAAAAAATCGACGGCTGAAACCGAAGACCAATTTCCCGATATATCATACGAGGTCGAAAAATATCAACCACGTCATCCCAAATTTTATCCACTCACTTAAAAGGTTGTTTTTCCTTTAACAAAGACCTTTTTGTAATTCTAATAAACAAAGAGAGCGATAGTAGCTACAAACATCTGTCCCAGCTTTTTTGCCACTCGTCTTGGGGTCTGTCCTTTTATTAATATTTTTAATATTAATTTTAATATATCTTCTTCCCAGTTAATGTCTCGGGACTCATGATTTTTAAAGGATTATTCTAATCACTTGTTACAAGGTTATTAGCTTGAAAAGGAAGGTGAGTATACTAGTAAAACTGGCAAGCTTCTCTTTTTCTTGATTTATCATTCATGTTTGGTAGAATAATGCCCGAAAACCCACCCGCAACTTTATAGAAAAAAATAATAATAATACATATTCCACTGACACCCCGTTTAGGGAAGACAAGATTTCAACATCCGTACGAGACTGACCATCATATTTTTTTGCAGTCGTAAATTAATTTGTTTTTTTAAAAAAATTGTAGTAGAAACCAAAAAATATAAAGGGTTCGGTTCCAATTTCAGTTTCTAAAAAATAAATAATCTGATAAATCAGCCCGAATCGGCTTACTAATGGAATGCCCTAATACGTTACAAAATTTCGCTTTAGCCAATGACTCAATCAGAGGAATAATTGGAACAAGGGTATCGAACTTCTTAATAACATTATTGATTATAAATGAATTTTCTAGAATTTGACTTCGAACCACTGAAAGATGCATTTTCACACTTGAAAGATAGCCCAAAAATTCAAGGGAATGATTGGATAATTAGTTTATATAAATCTTTTTTGGATGAAACCACAGCGAAAAATGTCATTGCCAAAAAGTTACCATATATTTTTTTTTAGCTATGGACTACTCCTTAAGCTAGAGGAGACTTGTTTGTCTGGGAAAAATAGTCATTCTGGACCCAATTTGAAAGATTGAATTGAAAGCAAGAACATAGACCTGACGAGAAAGACCCACATTTCTAATATTAACTTATGATAATCGAAGGAAGTCGTGATTACGGGTAAGCGTCAGGATATTTTAGTCTAGAAAAAAGGAAAATTCCTTCATATCATTTCATCTAAGAGTTTCTGCCGAGTGTATATAAGACATCTGTTGCAGGCAGAATGACCGAATGATATACAATATTTTTAATATAAATGTTGAATAAGTTTAACTAGTTTAATTACCTCCAATTATTTTTTACTTGAGCGTTAAAATTTGAAATAATAAATTATAATTCATAACGATTCAAAATTTAAGCATAATCACTGCGGTATCAAAATATTAGTTAGTCGAAGATTTTGTTTCCGCCGAGCCGGATTTATCGGTTCTAGAATCCTAATCACGTACAGGTGTAGGGACCAAAGAACACTAACAAGAGAGATTTTTATTAAACAATAATATAAATCATTATAACTGGATACCTAAATTTATTTTTAATATTTAAAAATACTTGCATGTGAAATTTATGTTTAATAAAAAGAGATAAATATGTTTAATCTTCGAGTAAGTCTCTTATGAGATGATCTCATAAATATTTATCTATGAGACGTGTCAACTTTAACGATATTCACAATAAAAATTAATACTATTAGCATAAAAAGTAATACCTTTTTATGGAGCCCCAAATAAGATATTCGTCTCACAAAATATGACCTATGGGACCGTCTCACACAATTTTTTGCCTTACTCTCCATATGCCTCTAAATTCATTTACATTGGATTTGGGCCGATGTAATTCATATGTATAGATTTCAAATGTATTTTCATGGTTTTAGAAAAGAAATATCATAACTTCAAGGCAAAAACTTGTGTGAGACGGTCTCACGGGTCATATTTGTGAGACGGATCTCTTATTTGGGTCAACCATGAAAAAGTATTACTTTTTATGCTAAGAGTATTACTTTTTATTGTGAATATGGGTAGGGTCGATCCGTCTCACGGATTATGACCCGTGAGACGGTCTCACATGAGACTAACTCTAACTTCAAATATATCTCTTGTGTATTTATATAATGTTTCGGATTAATTAAATTGAATTTCAAGTTCTTCAAATAACAGAACATTTTGACAAAAATATAATTATATTTTATTATATGTATGTTGTTTTGATTTTAATTTTTGCTCAATATATATTTTATTATTTATACACATATCATAAATATTTAAAAAAAAAATTATGATCAATATATTTTTAAAAAAAGTTATGATCAATATATATTTTTTAAAAAATTTATGATTAATATATATTAATTGCAATAGTTTCTAGATCTTTCAGTTGAAGGGCCGAATATGAATGTTTACATTATAGTTTATCACACTCTCTTTCTTCTTAAACTTTTGCTGTTCCTCTGTATGCTCCATAACCCACCCAAGTTATTATCAATCTATCTTCTTAAACTTTTGTTGTTTCTCTGTTTGCTCCATAACCCACCCATCCCGCAAGAACCCTACCCACCCAACCTCTGTTGCTACAATAATACTAGACACCCTCCTCTCTTTTCAAATATACAGTAATCCTATCTTGCTTTTGCCAGTTGCCAACTTTACTGATCCCCTCTATAATGGAGTGACTGTCAGAGACTGAATGGCTGAGGAGACTGTGTCAGTCCTCTCCTTTTACACTTGTCCGTAAGTATTGTGGCACACTTGTTAAATACTCGTTTCTATTATACTTTCAAAAATAAAAATATTTGTACCTCTCCTTGCTGGTTGGTTAATCTATTGGTTTCATTTTGTTGCTCTTGAGGGTTCTCAATTTCTATGTGGCATTATTGATCCACTTTCTGTGGTCTTGGCATGGTTAAGTTTTTGATGGACTCTGGGCTTGATTTCTGAGGTACAATTCCAGCACTTGGCTTTGGGGTCCCTTTAAACTTCCTCAAGTTCCAGTCTTTATCATTAACTTTAACCCGCGGAGAGAAAAAATTTGATGAAAAAGAATGCTTGAGATGTTTCGCACAGTGGTCAGTGGGTAGCTAATTTCGGTTAAGCCATTTTTATCTTACATTTTTATGTGAAATGTACTTATTTGAAGTGGGTGTTCAATGTTTTTCTACTGTTCCTAGTTATCCTGTTGTGACAGACAAAAGAACCTGTGAGCTTTACCCTTTTTTTTTCCTCTTTTCCCCTCATTTAAATGGGGACTTTGATAGATTCACACAACTGTTGTTTTCCTCTTAGTGATTGAACAAAAGTGGAGAAGGACGGCATAGATTTCAGGTCATGGTCTAGAATCTTTTTTCTTTCTTTTCTGGAACTGGTGTGAAGTGGGGCAATTTTGTTTTGGGGTACGTCGCTTCAATCAAGTTTTATCGTGAGTTTCTTGAATTATATTTAGAATATGTTCAAAACCTCCCTTCTTCAGACATTAAGCAATTGGTTAATGAATGTTCAAATTTCTCTCATGTTTGTCACTGTTTTTCTTTTAAGTTGCTGTAGCCCTTGCTTGTGGATGGGATCCTTGAAAATTCCTTCTCTTAGAGAAACGAAAATTCGGAGAATTACCTTGTTTTAAAGATTAATTTGGGACAACTACTAATTGTCTCTGTATTTCCCCAGGAAAGTAGTGAAGTACTCGATTTTTTTCCTATTTGTTTATTGGAAGGGGACATTTGGCATTAAGGCATTTATTTAGTACTCTTCCTTGGGTTTTTTTTTTTTAAAAAAAATTTCTTTGTTATCATCTGGCTACGAAACGAGAAGTACTGATAAATTGGTATGATAATAAAGGCTTCGTTACTATAATGTAGGCTAATGATTTCTTTCCACAACCTACATGATGTGAACTTGAAGATCGCTCGTTTTATGCTAGAAACATTTCTCAATTCTGAGGAGAGACGGTGTTCTTGAATCTTTTTGGCAGAGTAGATAGTCAAATTGGAGCGAGGATATAGCAGACAACTAGTTCATGCACGTAGGTTTGGGATTTGGTGCTTCGAGTCTGAACGAATTTGGAACCCACGGTGATTTCCGATGGATTCATCATCATTTCCTGGATCATCGAAAAGGGCCAAGGCTCCTGGAAGTAATACTCATTGCTTGGTTGATGGATGTAATGCAGATCTAGGCCTTTGTAGGGACTATCACCGGAGACACAAAGTCTGTGAGACTCATTCCAAGACTGCAAAGGTCACGATTGGTGGCCGGGAGCAGCGGTTCTGCCAACAGTGCAGCAGGTAGTGTAGAAATCGAGTTGTGATTGATTGTTCGTTTCTGTGATGCATCACTTGAATCTTCACGTTTGTGTAGTTTTGAATGCTTTTCAATGAACTAATAACAATTATAAGAATCACATGGTTTCCAATTTGATATTGTGAAAAAGTACTCTAGTTAGGTTGAATGTGAAGTGGGGCAAGAACTACATTTACATGCGATGGCAAGTGGATCCGTTTCATTGTGTATATTTTTTTCTCTTGCATTGGCTTCTACTGTTGTGTTCATAATCGCGGAATATTTGTGTGAGTCGATTTTGGGTTTAAATTCGTGTGCTAGAACTTCAACTATTCCCAAACCAGTTTGGACTTTGAACAAATCTTGCATCATATTTGTAGGTTTCATTCGCTAGTAGAGTTTGACGAGGGGAAGCGAAGCTGCAGGAAACGGCTTGATGGTCACAACAGGAGGCGAAGGAAACCTCAGCCTGACTCGCTCACCCGAAGTTCTGGACTAAATTTCTCTACCTCTCCGGCCATTGACAGTGCAAGAATTCTTTCATTTGGAAGCCCGCAGATACTTCCAAACGCTGTTGTGAGCTCTTCGTGGGCTGGAGTCGCAGAAGCAGATAGCAATCTGATGCTCTATAACAATCAACGACAGCTGAACTATATCGAGAGACAAAACTCGCTTCCTCAGTGTTCTGCTCACAGCTACGAGGGAGTGGTCAATCAACTCCCATGCTTGCAAGGCAGAGACTGCTCGTTTCAAGAAAACTCCATCTGTCAGCCGTTTCTTGATCCAAATACTGCGTTGGGAAGTAGTAACAGCAACCAGAAAATGTTTTGTGATGGATTTAAACAAGTTGTTGACTCTGATCGTGCTCTCTCTCTTCTGTCATCGGCACCTTCCATCACTCGGGAGTTCTGTCTGAACCATGTTGACCACTCAGAACCACTCCCCCAGCCACATTCTTTAGTTCACAACTTGCACTACTCTGGCTTAACTCATTTTGGATTCGGCCAAGAAAGTAAGCCAATTGAGTCTGTCACAGAATCTCGTGGTAGCAATGCCTCTACTTTGCATTTCTCCAAAACGATTCAGCATGCTCACGAGGGATCGTCTACTAGTGGATCCCACCAAACTCGCACATTCATGTGGGAGTAGTCTTTGGGCAAAAATATTGGCACTCTTTCAACAGAATGCGTACGGTGGTACTCCGTGGATTCTGAAATGTTGTAATGACCGAATATTTCTTCCTAAAGGGGTGGAGGAACTCTTACACCCCACAATACCTCTTACTATTTGTTCTATGCTTTTACTTTGATGTGAAAATTGTGACCCATCTATGACTGTGGATATGGGCGTTCGTGTTTCTTGCGTGGAACTAATGATTCTTGGTTACGTAAAATTGGAGAAAGCAAATTCGTTTCGGATCATGCTTTACATGGAAAGTGCCAAGTTTCATGGATATGGGCGGTATGTGCTTCAGCCCAAAGAATCCTATATATGCAACACATGTGAAGAGTACTTAAGAAAAAGGTAGTGGAGGGTGACGCAATTGAATCTCTAGTATTTGTGGGTTCAAATGGTTTTCTTCAGGCAAGTTGCACTGATTTTATTACATTGGGTGACAAATTTTTTCCTTTCAATTATTTTAATTACAATCTCAATAAAAATTTTCTACTAGTTTCCTTTCAAACATCAACCAAATTATAATTGCCAAGACCGGAATCAAATTTATCTCCAAGCGATTATAATTCAATTTCACCTTTTACTGGAATCAATTATATGCTAGTTCGAAGATCATGACCAGAACTCTTATGCATAGAGCCTGATAATGAGAGAAATCCTACATCTTAATGCCCATGTACGAGAAGCTAGCTAAGAAAGTGTTCCCAACCATTCATCTTTTTAAATAGTGATTAGAATTTTAAATTATGGATAAATAAATGATATTTGAAAATAAAACTGAAAATCAGTAAGTAAAGTCTGATGATTGAGTTATTTTATTAGGCAAAATCCTGTGTGAGACGGTCTCACGTATCATATTTGTGAGACGGATCTCTTATTTGGATCACCCACGAAAAAGTATTACTTTTTATGCTAAAAGTACTATTTTTTATTGTGAAAATGGGTAGGGTTGACCCGTCTCACGAATTATAACCCGTAAGACGGTTTCACATGAGACTCATTCATTTTATTATTACATTTTTATTTTTTTTAGAAAAAAATCATCATTCCAACAACTTATTTATTTAAATTAAATTAAACAAAAACACACAAAAAATCTTTTTTTTTTTTTTTTTATGTCAAGAATCCTTTTCTTTTTTAGTGAATGCAAAACGGTCGCTATTCCTCCGATCCGATATGATTATACTCTATAAAATATTTTCCAAAGTGGACGAATCCAATAAAATAAGAACACACGAATATATCCAATTCAAAAAGATTCATTTCTATCTAAAACCTGGTAGCCCACATGAAAATAACAACTCTTCTTGCATTATTCCTCAGGTATTAATCATGCCTCTTAGCTTCTATATATATAGATCGTCACTCATAGCCGGATTAGCAACACAGGCCTAAGTCGAAGTTTTGAATAAATTCATTGATAATGGAAGTCTGTAGCCATAAAAAAGGAGGTTCGATTAAAAACAAGCTCATAACGTCTTTCTACCGCAAGGCTAAGCCGGCCTCAGCCACCCAATACGCCACTCCCGCCGTTGTTAGGCCAGCTGTAGCTTTGGTGAAGGGAGTATCATTTACGAATCACGACGGGAAGTTTTCTGGCTCCGATGGGTATGGCCACGGTGGGGATGAACATGTGGACGTCAAAGCTTCGAGTTATATTTCTCACGTCAAAGAGAGGCTCAAACGCGAAGAATCGAATTTTTTGTTGATGGAGAAAAATAACGTAGTCAATTATTAAGTATACATAGTTTAAAATATCAAATAAGTTCAAAGAGTGACATATTGCCGAAGTGTATTAGAGAATGTTTGTATAAATATATTACAAATAATTTAATACGAAGGTAAATGTATTATTACAAAGCAAATTATGTGAAATAGCTTTGTTTCTTAATTTTGGTTCCAATAATAGTAACTAGAATAAAAGCATTGTAATCCAAAAATGTAACACAAATATTAATTTAGAAGTTGAGGTCTAAGGGAGTCCATCCAGCAAAAGCCTACCTCGTCTGCAGTACTGGGCTTGACTTGTGACCAAACAATTATGCTCAAATTATAATCCAACTAATTAGTTTGATTGTGTTGAAATTTTTTTTTTCCTATGTAAAAAAAAAAAACCATTTCCCCTTTTATTGTCCAACTAGTCAAACTTTGATCTCTGTTTTGTACTCATTATTTTTAATAAATAAATAATATTATATTGTATTGAATAATCAAGTAAAATTCACCGTTAGATGTGAGTACAAATACTTCTATAACAAATTATGCGAAAAGGAAGCGTTCATAAATCATATGTATCAACAAAAATTCTTTACATTTTTTTTATGGCAAAAACTTGTGTGAGACGGTCTCACGGGTCATATTTTGTGAGACAGATCTTTATTTGGGTAATCCATGAAAAAGTATTACTTTTTATGCTAAGAGTATTACTTTTTATGCTAAGAGTATTACTTTTTATGGTGAATATGGGTAGGGTTGACCCGTCTCACAGATTGAGATCCGTGAGACGGTCTCACATGAGACCTACTCTTTTTTTATTGCATTTTCACAACATATATCAGAGTTTTTGGATGCAATGAAATAAAGTTAGAGAGAAACAACTAGATTTAATTTCAAAAATAACAAACAACATCGTAATCATATTTTACTAAATCGTCCCATGTATATTTATAAATTTTGATAATTATTAATTTATGCTAGTGAGTGAACTATATATATATATATATATATATATATATATATATATATATATATATATATATATCGAATATATATATAACTAGCGATCGATAATTTAACTAATTTATCGAATATTAAGTTTGAAAATTTGTAATTATACTATATTACACTAGAGATCGATAATTTAACTTTAAAATTGCAAAACCTTAAAGAAATAGGTTTTGGAAAAAATCGAGAGGGCAAGATGATAGGTGTATTTACCAAAGAGTTCAGCTCACTGGAGACAGGAAGAATATGAGATGGGAGATGTTTTCCTCTATTATTTTTCGACGCATTTAATATTAGGGTTTGCACCTCAACTACATCGATCCCAACATTTGGCAGTTGGCACTCCATAAATGACCCTGCCATGTTTCTAATGTAAATAATTGATAATAAAAATTTGTTCCTGAGTTCAGTTTTTTGGCAAAATAATTCATCTTGATTTACTGAAAACTAACTACACAAAGTTGGATCATGTGATTAATATATATTAGAGAAAAATGCTTTTCGATCATGTATGTTTGTTTATTTGCGAATCTGATCATCTATGTTGTCAGATTTCAGTTTTACTTCGTTATCTTCGTTTAGTTTTTTGACAATTTTCGTTCTTTTTATGACGTGGCGCTGATATATAACCAATGCAATGTTGATTTAATTTGATGTTGACATGTGTAGTTTTACTTCGCTATATTTGGGATAAGTGAAAAAAAAAAACGGTCTATATATTTTGGACGGATGAAGTATATATAATATAACATGTTTTTTTTTAAAAAAAAATCACATATTTGTTGAAACTAACCCTGCTTGATCTGCCATCTACAAATGCTAATAAAAGTTCACATGGTTCACTCGATTAGAGAATTAATGACCTTTTATTGGTTCAATATGACTGATATAAATGGCACTTTTTCTATATATGGAATATGAAAATAGTAAATTAGAGAATATATTCGGGAAATAGAAAGTGAAAATTACTTAGTTTGGTGGATGTATGGTCATCGGTCACAATAATTTCGATGTCTTTTATTTACTTTAATTTTACAGGACAAAAACATCCTGTTCTTTCTAATTAAGCAGTAATTCGATAGAGACCGATACATTAAGATAGTGGCTTACCATACTATATATATATTCGTCCTGGACATATTTATTCACTGCTGTGACTTGGACCATCGTATTTATTACGTTCAAGCATCAATGAATTGTACCATGCAGTTTTTTATGAAAAAATTATTGTAAATTAAAATAATTTACATCATATTACTCATGATCAAAAATGTAATCGAACCTACCGGATGTCCGAGTTGGTGGAGTTCGATTTCCCTTACCAACATTTTACCCGATGATTTTATTGGATATGGTTTGCACGTCTTGGGCAGTTTATTTGACTGACATGATTCGTAGATTACTGCGTTAGCCGAGAAATTTAGTCATCTTATGCAACTTCTTCTTTTATGTTAATAAAAATGGTATCAGATCAGTAGATCTCCTCCGTGGCTACAATATCTATTAGAAGTTGCATTTTGTACATTATTTTGATGCTATAATTTGCATAATATAATATAATTTATTATGTAAGTATGATTTCCTCGGCAAAACGAGTAGGACTTGAAACTTCAAAGAAAACACCTATAACAACCGTTACCATCAACAAACTATATCATCAATTCGGCCAGCCATAGTTTTGACGGGTCAAGTCTGAACATATTGTACAAGGACGGAGCTACATGCTCTTGTACTCGGGTTGGCCCAACTTTTTTAAAAAAAAATTTAGGTGTAAATTTTGTATAATTTTGAAATAATATGATATTAGTTCGGGTAGATCAATTTAAAAAATATTAAAAGATTATAGAGTTTAAAATTCTAGCTCGGGCAGAGCCATATTTCTGGCTCCGCCACTGATATTGTATATATTAGGGGTGCAAACGAACCGAATCGAGCCGAATAATAGTAAAAAAGTCAGGCTCGAATTCGGCTCGAAATAGGTATATTCGAGTTCGAGCTCGATTCGAAGTTCGATAATTTCAAATATTTGGGCTCGAGCTCGGCTCGAAATGAAGTTCGAGTTCGAGTTCGGCTCGAAATATTCGAATATATTCGTGAACTATTCGAATTATTGCTCGGATATTAAGGTTTGAAAGCTCGAAATATTCGAAATGTATATATATATATATATATATATATAAATATATATATATATATAATTATATTATATTAATAAAATATCAAGGCTCGCAAACTATTCGCGAGCTATCGAACAAAATAATTTGGGCTCGAGTTCGGCTCGAAAAAAAGTTCGAACGTGTTCGAGTTCGGCTCAAATTCGATAAGTTCGAATATGAATCGAATATTTATCGAGCCGGCTCGAAAAACTCGCGAACATGTTCGGTTCGTTTGCAGCCCTAGTATATATGCACGCCGCTGTACCGACGAGTTCGACGAATCATTTCCATCTGACTAGTCAAGTAATCTGGTAGTGTTCTCAGGATACTGTTATGAATACTCGATCCACGGTTGGAAGATAATTACATTGTCGAATACAAATAGACATGCAGTCATATATAGGCTAATTATCAATACTTTTCGAGTTTCTGAAATGTGTATAGCCATGTACTGCTAGAGGTATAATTTATAAAACCCACTAATCAACTCGAACAGATTATCATAAGTTTGGATTTATGGGTGTGTTTTTGAACTTTTATAAACCTAGGTAGTTATGAAATGACGGGTGAGAATAATGAGTCACTCGAATGCAAGGTGAAGATAGTTGTAACTTTTGGCCTTTTGGGTAAGGTATATGTTTCACGAACCCCACAGATAAATTTCGCAGTGACGACAACTCACTGACTCAGGCCGAGTTCATATAATTTCCGATCAATTTTTGAATATTTATTCTATAAAATTTGTAACTATATGCTTTTTTTTTTTGTATATAAAGAGTGATCAAAGTTTAAATTTAATATGATTGATTTTTTGAAATAATTGAATAAAAATTATTGTTTCAAATAGGTAGCACAGCAGGCATGTGGACGAGTGGGAAAAGAAGACAATTGGATGTGAGTCGAATAAAAAAGTTTTATTTCTTGAAATAGACTAAGGTCCACGTGTCATAATTGTTGAGGTCGAAAGTGTCTGGTTTTTTAAGGTTAAATATCTGACACAACTTGTTCCCACATATTATCATTCATCACTTACCCATACCAATTTAAACCTCAATTGAATTATTCGGTCCCTCCATTTATTTTCTTGAAAGTAAATCCGTACCAACTTGTATTATATTTCTATGGATTCGAATACTAATACATAATCAAGAAATTATTCTTTTTCCCAAAGAAAAGAAAACCAAATTGTGAAGGAATGTTATAATTAATTAATCAGAGCGACATTATTGGGTAAACTTTCTACAATAATATATAAATGACGTTTTAAAAAATAGTTTATAGTTATGATTGGACGGAATTTAATTAATTTATTGAATAAGTTAACAATCTATCAGGTGATTCTAAAAAAAAGAAAAAAAATATGGTTTTTTTTTCACTTTATTTATGAATTTTTTGATTTAAATTCCATTAAACTATGTCTAGCAAAAACCAAATACATCTCTCCTGCAATAAAAATATTAATAACTGCAAATAAATATGTCCGTATTGGAAAAAAATAAAAGAAAATAAAAAGTAATTATATTAATGTAAACTGATGGTAATTCTTTTTTTTTTTGTGGCTTTCTAAATTTACTGCAGAGCCAAAGTAGAAATCCAACTGCAGCAATGGACAACACCACAGTCTCGAGCTTTAACTTTAAATGAGAGAACCCCATGTGCCTCTTCCTCACTGTCCCCATGTATTTGATCAATTAATCTCTCATTACACCATATTTAAAGTTCATTTCATGTATATATGTATGGTTATGTATATTATCTACAAAGTTGACATGTTTCGGTTTTTTGTCTTTAAATCTGTAATAAATTAGGTTTTTTCTTACCTTTAATCCTTTTCTCGTAAGTGGCGGAGCCACATTCACTTTAATTAGTTAAATCATTCAAAAATACATTTTGCTATTTTAAGTAAATTCCTGCCCAAATTACTTATTGAAAAGAAATACAATATTTAATTAGTTTATTTATTTTTTCTAAAAATAAAATTGTTTGAGTGCTAAAAATTATCACTACAACAAGGTTTTCAATATATATCTATATCTATATACATATAAAAACAAAGTTGTTGTTAAATTTAGTAAGTTCCTGCCTAAATAAAAAAGGAAACAAACAAAAAATATGGTAATATATATTATACTAAATGTCTAAAGATATTTAATTCATTATTAAAACTGCATATTAATGTCTGTGTATAACTGCTTGAAAATTGAATATCTCCTAGGAATTACAAACCAAATTAAATTACATTTCAAATTTCAAATCCAGAAATTAAATTTCATTCTGGGAATTATAAACCAAATTCAAATTGTTATTCAAAATTTAAATATGACTTCTGAAAATTTGAAACATGTTTCAAAAATTGTGCTCCATTGAAATCATTTTATTAATTTAAAATTAATGACACATATATATAGATTTAAGGTTATTATAATTAAAAAAATCATCTTTATTTTAGATGAACTAATTTTTAATTTAATTTTATTTTTGAGATCTAATATATTTATTCAATGACAATATAAAATCATTTTTCTCTTCAATATATTAACTATAATCTTAGACCAACAATTCTCGAATTGTTATAGATGATTAAAAAATAATCGTATCAATTTAATATAACTGTCATTTTTATTATTTTTTTATTCATGCAAAATAATATAAACAAGGAAAAAATTTTAATTAACATATTTAGAATTAAGTCAAAAGACAAATTTTGTTAGGTAAATTACTTCAATGCCAAAATTGATTATGGAGTTGTATAGTAGACTATTGTTAATAATCAATGTTAAATAAATTTATATTAAATACCAATTATTATTATTTTTTATACTTGAATACATTTATCTTCTTGGTTATCATTATAAATGTTTCTTTTAGAATTAGTTCCATTTATCTTAATTATTTTTTGCTGTAAATATTTAAACAAAAAATATGGATTTGAGAGCCAGAATATCTCAACAATTTAGTTTTCATGGTTCGGTCAAGATGCTCATTGCAACATCAGTATATACGTTAAGTGATATTACAAATATAATGATTTCTTTTAATTAAATAAAGTACATCTCCAACATAGATCATTCTCTTAGATTATGCAATGACACTAGATTGATCGTGACAAGGCTCGAAAACCATGTTTTGGAAGGAAAAATTCTTACTGGAAGTAATGAAGGTCATAAAGTACTTATTCCAAGAATGTTATTGACGTCTTTTGATCTAAGACTTCCTTTTAAATTTCAACGAAGACAGATCATCAGTAATCTTTGATTGTATCAGATGCAATGATAATTAACAAAAGTCAGGGGCAATCATTGTCACATGTAGGACCTTTTTTTTAAGAACCCTGTTTTTAGTCATGATCAGTTGTACGTTGCTGTATCCAGAGTTACGAATCCTAAGAGTGTAAAAATTTTGATATGTCATAGTGATAACAACCCAAAAAATTTAACGACAAATGTTGTATTTAAGAAAGTTTTTCAAAATTTGTAATTTGTTTTTGTTTTCTAATTGTATGATCTATAATTCATTTAGTTTATTTGTATTTTAATTTAAATTATTTATTGAAATTAAAACCTCATTAAAAGTTTGTATCATGTTTATCATTTTATTTTGTTACAAATATTGTTTTCTACATAGTACATAAATTTATACGTGAATACAATATAATCGATAAACACATTATGTTATTCATTATCTAATACAAGCGTGATATTAATTTTCAGCCGAAATACAAAGTGACTCTTTTATTCAGTGTTTCATTGTTAAGATCTATATGCATATGAAAACAATAAACATTTCACTTTGATAAAAAGTCACGTTATAGAAAAATAAACAAATTATCATACATACTAATTTTAATAATCAATTAGATAAAATAATTGTCCGTGCATCGCACGGGTGAAAAACTAGTTAATTACAATAATTTCAACCTCATAGCTCAATTTTTGTCTGCCTTGACCATATGAATCATTACAAACACCCCCTCAAAAAAAGAAGCCAATTTCAAGTTATTCACACATTCTAAGAACCATCAAATCTTGTTTTTTTTTTCTTCAAATGAATCATGCATTTTACACACACCTAGTCAAATTCTGTCTTACATCAAAAGATTTATGTAGATAAGTTGCTTCTTTTTTCTGATATACATAATATATACGGTTTTTTCGGTCAGTTCGATATTTTAGTCGAAAAGATAAACGTTGGACCACATAGTGATTGCGTCTTAATAATGCAAATTGGATACAAATGGGGAAATAAAAAAGGGACACCCATGAATAATTTATGGAGGGCAGAAGTAGTTTTCAATAATCAGTGAGTTAAAACTTGCAGTGTCAATATCTCCATATGAGAGTAATTCGATACGATGATAGATGCTTGTTTGGGTCCTGGATCATATACTTTACGTGTTTAACATATTATATTATACGTGAAATTTAATATAAAAAATTCGATATCTTATAGTTCATCTGATACTAAAGTACTAATTTTTTGTGACGAAATCCCCAACTGAAAAAATACACTAAAATAAGAAAGCCCGGATATAGTTGATTAATTTTGAGCGCATTAATTGCAATTTTGGATCATTAATTGTGGTTGGTTACTTATATTTCAAGCATCTTTATTAAGACTTGTCTTCTTCCAAAACCCTCCAACTACCGCATAAAATCTTGTACAGCTTGTCTAATTAGAGAATATATATATATGCACATATATAAACATTAATTGTACTCCATAAGGGAAAATTTTGGTCAAATTTAAAATTTGCTCTCCTCATCTTTTTCAACATCCATCTTATTCTTAGAATTATGTGTTAGTAATATTTCATCAAACTAAATATTTTCTGCTCTAGGAATCATGTGTTTTTCCTATATGATCAAGTCCTTTTTTTTTTTTTACAAAATAAGACGAACGATAAAAAACGATTTGACCTGAATCAAATATTTGTATAACTTCAGTCAATGATGGAGGTTAAAAACTTAGCTGACCAAAGGAAAGTTTTGTACCATATCTACTTTTTTTCAAGGAGTCGGAATTGTTGCTCTACTGTAATTTTGAAAGAGTTTTGTAAGTTAATAACTATGACTGCTTGATTAAATTCTGCAGCAAATGTTGGCAATCGACACGTATCGGAACAATATTGGCTATTTTGATCAAGGAGACGATGAGATGAGAGAATAGTTACTTGGGGAAAATATTTCTCTCTGTTCCATTGAATTTCTGCTCCATGATGTTTCTTCCCTTTAAATGGGCACACAACGTTAAAGTTCGAAAAAATATTGACAAGGTTATATATATTATGGGTATTTTATTTTATTTGAATTCATTTTTATTATTTAGAGTGAATTCTCAAGCTGTTTATATATAGTAGTACCTCTTCAAGTAAAGTAAAATAAAATTTATATATATATATATATATATATATATATATATGTATATATATATATGCATACAAACATGTATGTGTATGTATATGTATATCATGAGATGAAAACTCCAAACATCAAATTATAATCTCCCCGCAAAAAAAATAACCGTGTTTTTTTGCTTTAACGAATTTTTTTCATGTTGTTACGCGACATCTCCATTGCGACCAAAAGGATCAAGCAGGCACCAAATTAAGGGAGAAACATAAATTTACTGCCCTTAGCAAACTATCTTATAAAATATAAAAATTTAAATTTCTCTATACTAAGTAAAAACATGCATGTCTAATATTTATATAACTTTTCCAATGACATGTCCCTAAAAGAGTTTATTTGTTTATGCATATAGGTCAAGTTTTACAATTCTCTCACAAAAGATCCAAATATGTTAATTAGTTAGTAATTTTAGAAAATATGTATTTGAGCATCGGACACAACATGAAATTTATACGATATATGAACTAATTTTTATCTTAACCTTCAAACTATGCTTTTAGTACGTGTGTGTGTGTGTATATATATATATATATAGATAGCTTCCTTAGGGTTCGATGACAACAAAGAATATTACAAGGATTTTGACCACTTATAAATTGACGCGTGGCAGATAGTCATAAACCATCAGTTCAAAGGTTGCCCTCCTTTTTTAAACCTGTCAACTCTCCTCGAAGTTGCGATTGGATGGATGCCTTCTCTTTTTTACCACATCACATCGTGAATGATTTCTGACCATCGGATCCGATCCAGCCAAACTCTTTTATTAACGTGTGGCGTAATTAAGTTTGCGTAACGAAATAATTTAATTATTACCTAATTTTATTAAATAAAGAGTGTACATGGCGACTTAATTTATTTTATACCGTTAACACATTTTAGCACACGAGGAAAAAAAGACTTTAAAAGTGAGTTTTAGTAGTTATTTTCTTCTAACGGATGAAATATATCCCAATTAACAATAGTTTGTGCATCGACTTAATTCTAGTCATCATTAATAATTAACATTACTATGGTTAATATACAAACATAATCGATATCTTCTTGTACGAATTACACTTAAAAAAATATATATGTGGAATATTCAATTCAATTAATGCAAGCTAATTAGTTTCCAAGAATAGGGGAAAAATCAAAGTAATATAATCAAGTTAATATAAAATGTATATTGGAAGAGATAATTAATTTATAGAAGTAGGGACTGCCAAGCCTGATGGAACAACACCTTAGAACCACCGGATAATCTCTTCAACCTCAAAATCAAGATTCTCAGAGTTATCAAAGCCATTAGGGGAAAAAAAGAAGAAGAAGCAATTAATTAAATAACAGAAATTTGGTTCGCAAATCTTGAATTCGATGGAATCACTCTCATACCACTAATACTACACCTCTGTTCTCTTTCTGACTTTTACATTTTTACATATACATATATATATTAGAGAGAGAGATAGAGAGAGAGTATAAATTTGTAATCACAAAAAAGAAAAGTGAAAGAAAGAAATGGGAAGAGGGAGAGTTGAGCTGAAGAGAATAGAGAACAAGATCAACAGGCAAGTGACTTTTGCGAAACGGAGGAATGGGCTTTTGAAGAAAGCTTATGAGCTTTCTGTTCTTTGTGATGCTGAGGTTGCACTCATCATCTTCTCCAATAGAGGAAAGCTGTACGAGTTTTGCAGTAGCTCTAGGTATAAATTAAACAAAACAAAACAAACAATAAACCTTACAGTTTCTGCAATTGCAACACCTATATTTATGTATAAAATATATATAGTATTAGCTGGGGGTCTTTTAGTTTTATTTTTACCTTTCTTTCCTTGAACTTGTAAGATTCTTTCTGAATTATTTTGTTGTTTGGGATTGTTTGAGATCTGGGCTTGTCTCAAAATTCAAACTTTTTTATGTTTTCTTTGAAGGGAGTGATTAGTGGAAGAAATGCAATTTTTTACTATCTTTTTTTGTGTTGTGAGAGATTGTTTTTCCATTCTAGTGATTGTTTTGAGTCGTATAGGACTCTGTGCTTGCGAGTTTTGTTAGATCTGCCAGAGGAAACCACGAAAAGAAGATTGTTTCTATATTTATGTTGAGTTTCTGCAGGCTTAGGTGTGAGATTTAATTTGCTTCAGCACTGCAAGTTTATTGCGCCTTTTGTGCTATTTTCTTTCTCTCTTCTTCTTTTTGGTTCAATTTCAAGTTAAATATGCTCCGATCTAGTGTTCTGTTACCCTTTAAAACGCAACATGGAGCAAAATTCAAGTTTTCTTTAGTATATTAAAGAAGCATTTTACCCTAATATAATACCAATAATTTTTTTTTGAATCTGATTTCTGCAACCCTTATCACCTCTCAGTTTTTTTTTTCCTTTTGTTAAACAAATTTCTTGTATATAATTTAATTCTGGATGCAAGGGTTGGAGATCAATACTACAAGATATCTTTGTGTTGTGTTTTTGCCAAGATCCAAACTTTTTAGGGTTTTCTGTTAATCCTCTTCTTTCTTTCTTTCTTTCTTTTTTTTTTTAAAAAAAGTCAAAATTTCACTACGAGCTTATCTTAACTTAATTTTCTTTTCTTTTCGATATGTTTCGACAGAAATATGGATACTGGCCAAGATTACTCTCTGGCCAGTGTGCCTAAAAAAAAAAGCAGCAGTTTCTTTTGAACCTAAGGATAAGCCTTGATCTGTTTTTCCCCTCTCCAAATGTTTCTTGTGTGTGATTTTTCTTAATTCTTTGTTAAAAATATATCGATTTGGGTTTCATTGATTTTTTTTTTCTCTCATCTTGTTAGGGTTTAATTTAGCAACATCAACATACATAATTTTCTTTTCCACAGTCATTCTCAGATCTCTTGGATTCTCCTAAAAATGACTAAGCCGCCCACAAATTTAAAGATTTTAAGTCATTTCCTGTTTTCTTAGCTTTTTTTCCTTTTTCTTGGTGGGACGTTTGATGCAAAGCAGTCTTTTTTCCGGGTAACAAGAAGGTGTTTCGGCTTATATGGGGATTCAGGGTTTTTTCTTTGAAAATTATTTTTTCTTAAACACTACATTCCTTTTAAAACAAGTGTACGAGTTACCACAATTTACCCATGGGCAATTCATAGACCTTCACGAATACATACCGAAATTGAGTTACATGCTGTTCTTGGGGAATTTGGGACACCTTTGTACTTCTGGTATGCATTTTGATGTCCATCTCACAATCTAAGAAGGCTAATAATTGATTTGGCTCATGCTTTAGTTACAAATAAAATTAACGTTCTTTCTTGAGGTGTAATTGTATTTTGTTTAAGCTACTAATTACTTCTCTAAAATGGCTTGTCATACCCAGCAGCATTCTCAAAACATTGGAAAGGTATCAAAAGTGCAACTATGGAGCGCCGGAGACGAACGTTTCCACAAGGGAGGCGCTGGTATTTAATTTGCTACTCTCTGATTGTTGGTTTCATATATATCCAAGTGCTTTTTATGCAGTTTGGTTTATTTATTAGGTTAATTTCTGGTCTGAAATTTGTTTACAGTTATGTAAGTCTATTATTTGAACTGCCCGTGATTAAGATAATATACTTTAGTAACAACAACAAGAACAAAACAGTACTGTGTAAACAAAATAAAACAATTAAAAAAATTCAGAAGTGGTTTAGTTATCATAATTTTAATACAAATTTTTTAGTTCTTTTAGATGGTACCAGATTTTCTCAACAAAGATTTTGGTTTTGTACCAGATTTTACAATTCATTTTATCTTCATAAAATTCTAAAAACTCTTCATAAAAAACATGGATGTGACATCTACACCTCCATTGTTAAGAATAATAAAATAAATTTTCTTATTAAGATTTTGTTGAATTGTAAAATTGGTAACTATATTTCTTCAATGCCTCAATGGTTTTAACGGGTTATCTGATAGTCTTACTTTGTTAAATAAGAAATCTTCTATATGATTGCAAGAGTAAGTTTATCCGGAATGATGAAATATATATTATAATAAAGATTTTGTGGAAATATAGATTTGCAGTTAACCCAGAATTGTTGGTTAAAATATTTCATAAACCAGAAAAATTCTTTTTTAAAAAAAAACTTCAGAGTGGTGTTCTCAAATTTCATTTTAACATTTCACTTTTTGCGATGAATTTCCAGAATGTTAGTTAGTTGGAAGTTGTTTCTCAAGCGAAGTTTGGTAAAAATGGTGAAGGAAACAAGAGATTATATTGTATATATCATATGGTGGAGAAGAATTGACTAGTGTATAAAAGAGAAATTAATATTTCTTTTTTGACATAGAATTGCATATTTTCCTCCACACAATGAAGTAACAACATATGGAGACGATGGTACTTGTAGAAACTGTGGATGAAATTTCAACTACAACTTAATTTTAAAAACTTCATGCTATTCTAGAGTTACCTACATTTATCAACCCTTTCCTCTTCCTCGAAATATTTGATATATGTGATGTTTCTCGTTGAAAAAATAATTAATTTTATTACATCTCTATCTTCATAAGTTTTTTAGGACGTTATATATTATATTGAATTGAAGTGGATTTAATTCCATAGGAAATATGTCTCTGGTTTTATGAATCTGACACGGGTTTTCTTCCCGTTTCAAAATTTACGTTGCTGGAGTCCCATTTTTTTAAAGTGGAAGAAAAAATATTATGTACATCAAGTCTGAGAAAAAGTATGTTCTGTCAAAACTACCCAATAAATCTTCCAGAAAAATATGGAAATTAAAGCAAATAGATTTGAAGTCCAGAGAAAAAAGACGAGGTAGAACACTTCGGGCTAGTGTTGTTAATTGATTTCATTGGCTAATAACAGGAACTGAGCAGTCAGCACGAGTATATGAAGCTTAAAGCACGCTATGAAGCCCTACAGCGTTCACAAAGGTTTGTCAACTCCAATTGTCATATAAGAAATTATCAGAACATATACATGATTAATTGAATGACAGTTTGTGCCAAAAAAAAGTGGGCTGAACGGTTAATTTTTTGTGGTAATTAATGTGTTAATAATGCTAGGAATCTTCTGGGTGAGGATCTTGGTCCTCTGAGTAGCAAGGAGCTTGAATCACTCGAAAGACAGCTCGACATGTCGCTGAAGCAGATCAGATCAACACGGGTATGTACTGCATCTTTTCAATCTTGTGATGCAACGGAAAATTTGTTTGATGAAGTAATAGAGAAAGTTATCCATTAGTTTATCGCACCTTTCCGATCATTGTCTCCAAGAAGTAAGTAGATTGTAAGATTATATTTATGTAAATAAAAGTTTTGATAAATGATGGGTGGAAGCCGGCAATGAATTCTTGAAAATTCGAATGCGCAGACTCAAGCCATGCTGGATACCCTCACAGATCTTCAAAGAAAGGTATTTAAATTAAACTCCATTTCGTCAACTAACCCTTCATTTACCAATATGTTAATCTGGGTTGTTTTATACGGGTAGGAGCATGCCCTCAATGAAGCCAACAAGAGTTTGAAACAACGGGTATGCCATGCATGCATGCATATTCTTCAGTTTACTTAGTCCATCCTTAATAACTGGACAGGCGATGCGTGGCCTATCAAACGTTTCAATTTCCATGAACAAATCATTCGTTCCACAAAATTTCTTGAACTATCCTCTCCATATATGTGAATCAGACGACGAATTATTGGTCAGTCGGCCTAAATTTTGATGGGTTTGGTTTTGTTTTTGTATGAAGCTGATGGAGGGAAGTCAAATAAGTCTGCAATGGAATCCAAATGCTCAAGATGTCGCGTATGGAAGGCAATCAGCTCACCCTCAGGCCGATGGTTTTTTCCATCATCTCGATTGTGAACCAACTCTGCAAATTGGGTACTCGATTCAATCCACATATAAATTAGAGAGATTTGTGGCTTTGCATGATTTTGTGCTATCGTATTAACAAATTTCTGACTAGTATAACATGTATATCTGAATTTTTTTTTGGTTAGAACTAATGAAATTATTGAAATTTCAGGTATCAGAACGATCCAATAGCAGCAGCAGGGCCAAGCCTGAATAACTATATATCTGGCTGGCTGCCATGATAGATCAACGGAAACAAATGCAAACGCGACTCTTACTTAATTTGGTTGCATTTCTCCGTCGTCATAACATCATCCTATGTGTCGTAAACGTGTTTGAATAATAGAACGACTTCTCAAAAGACTTCGCTATCATCCATTACTGTAATTATTATTATTGTTATTATATTCCACTTTGTGGAATAAACGTGTGCAAGAAATGTTCTTAGCTTTTATTTCCTCTTTATTCGCACTTCGCGTAAAGAAATTTTTACCCTATTCTAATTGCAAATTAAAGCAATTTGTATGTATTGCAATAGCAAAAACAAAACCAAGACATATGCTTAGTACCAAGTAATATAAGTTGCAATATCATATATTATATTTATAAGAAATGATTACTTAAATATCGAATTAATATAACACTGGAGTCTAATGTTCTTTTCGTTGTTGATGTTTTAAATATCTATAATTTTTAAACTAAGGTCTGATCGTGGAAGATTTGTAACATCTTAACACATTCTTGAACTTTTATTTTTGCAGAAAAATCAACTAATCAGACTTCTCGACAAAAACTTGTGTGAGACAGTCTTATAGATGGTATTTTGTGAAACAGATCTCTTATGTGGGTCATCTGTGAGAAAATATTAATTTTAATTGTGAATATTAATATGATTGATTTATTTCACAACAAAAAATTCATAAGATCGTCTCAGACAAGACTTGTTCTCCCATATATTATTAACCAGAGACGCATGAGTCATGACCAACCTTTGACAAGATTGATAATTGTTATCATCTTACCCAACAAAAATAAAAATTTGTCTCATCAAATCAAATAATGTAGAGGTCAATTCAAATTGCAACTTGCCACAATCACGATCTAAATAAAATAATCGCTGCTTTTACGTCCCATCTCGGGAACTTTTTTCCCCACTTTTTTGTTCATTTTCTTTTTGTTAAAACAAAAGGTTTATAAATGGAAATTATTACGACGAATACTCACTAAGCCCCTTGTACAAAATAAGACACTGTCCGTTTTCCACTGTATAATATAAAAGGACAAAGTAGCGTAATTTCGTGGCTGTGTATAGAGGATAAGGCCAAAGTATGCCTTGATAAATCGGCGGGTGGCGCGTGTCATTTACTCATGGGATGTGTCAGCCCAATCAATTTTCCTTTTGCTTTCCCAGACAGCGACTACCGAACAGCACGCTTATTTCATTTTCTTTCGCTATACGCGTGTGGAATTATTGAATATAAATCCCATGCGACCGGTGTTGTACCTCAATCCATAGTCTAACCTACCAGTCTTTTGTTTGTATTTCACGATTTTTGATTTACAGTAGGATGAGATGATAATGCTGTGTGAATTTGTTGAGATAATAAATTGATAAACATTATCAAATCTTTAGATTTTTTTGAATCTTGATCCGAAAAATCTAACTATTTCTTATCCCATAAATGGAGCAATATATGATTCTTGAAAATAATAATAATAATTATAAAAATTATGAAAGCGTAATGTACAACGCTGGTAAGATGGAGTTCACGACACAGGATATTAACTTGGAAGATAATGAACAGTCGCCATTGGGAATAATGATACCAAAAAAATTATTAATTTATTTTCTATAAGAAATCTGCCATTGAAGATTCGTGTTCTCACTTCGATCCACCCTCTGGGCCTTTTTTGATCATGTTCTCATGCCTCGTTTTTTGATCTTCCATTTGTAGCCGAAAAAGAAAATTTCTTATAAATATCATTAATCTTATCCGTTTTCGTAATACCGAAGTTTATCCATTTACCTCGATTTTCGCACTAATTTCCCACCTCAAATTAGCATAAAAAGCTTTTATTTTTATAATTAAAGTCTACAAAATCAATCCTCCGGGGGAAAAAAGCTTCGAGTATGAGGAGAGGGAACCCGCAAACTCAAACAGATCAACATTCCAGGATTCTCTATGAGTTAACTGCTTTAGTTATGAATATTATGCGATCCCCGCCGACGCCGGTGGGTTTTTCGGATCAAACTCCGGATATCCATCAGAGGAGGAGGGCGGCGACGTCTCTTGAGCAGATAACTCCAGCTGGATTTGCCTCTTTGCTTCTTGGGATTTCTCTGGCTTTGATGCTGTGCGGATCCGTTACTTTTTTCATTGGGTTCATGTTGATGCCTTGGATAATTGGATTGGTGGTGTTTCTGTACTTCGTTGGGATTGTTTCGAGTATTTCGATGATTGGGAGAGCAATTTTGTGTCACAATTCTGGCCCCTCTTCCCCGTCGAAAGATGTCCCTTGTAAGAATTCTTGTTTGTTTTTCTTATATTATTTGTGATTAAATAACTTTTCATTGGAGATTTCTTGGTGATTACTGATTCTGTTTTGGAATTGCGTGATTGTTGGAAATATGAATTTTTCATTCAAGAATTGGGAAGGATGAGGAACTCAGGCAATCGTCTGTGTTGAGAATTGAAATTTCGCAACTTAAATTGCTTATTGTGTGTTTTGTTGGGATTCGCTTGGTGCTCTCTGGTCGTGTTTCTTAGTTTATTTTAGTAAAATTGGGTTGGGTGATTCTGATGATGAGTATATGAACAAGATTGGGTTGGTTTGATTACATGTTAACTGGACTTTGTCGCATGATTTTGGCTTCCCGGGAACAAATTTTTAGCTTTAAACTGGATGGTGATGTAATGGAAGGTTCAATGTTTAGTTTTAGTTATAATGAAAGCTTGGGCCTTTCATTTGCAGATATCGTGCAACTTTTAAACCATTGAATATTAAATAGATGTTCGATGGTTCAAGTGACAAGAAAACTCTGTGCCCCTTAAAAGAAACATTCACCAGTATGTGTTCGAACTAGTTAGACCCCGATAAGTTGCAGGAATAGAGGTTCCATACTTCCATGCAGGGGAAAAACCAATTGAACATCGGATATCACAGTTGATGCCAAGAAGCCGGGAGATCTATGGTTGTTTATCAGCAATCATCAGTATTTATTCATCTTTACATTCATTGGTTTTTCATACCTGCGAGAATCTTTCTTGATCTTCACCTTTCCTCTGTTTCATACAGAAAACTAATGCATACATGCATTATTTACTGAGCATCAGAGTCATAACATCACCTGAAGTTGTAGAAAGTGTTGATAATCGAACCTAAGAGCCAACACTTCTAGAGCTTGTCTAAGTTAACTCTGTAGTCTGCTACAAGGATGTCCTGAACACGGCGAGATGGTTAATTTTACCTTGTGTTGCAGCATGGAAGCTTTTATGAGGGATTCATATAGCTGGATAATAACATGCTTGTGGGTTGGGGCACGATTTAGCAACGACATTCGCATTGTGTGATTCCAATTTACGGCTCCTGCAGCAGCGGAACTCTGTGGATATTCTTCTCTATATATGATATAGATTGTTTGGAAGACTGAAGTGGTGGTTCGGTTCATCATTATACTAGAGGGTGTTCTCTATATTCAGTTCGAGTTCTCCAGAGCTGGGATATCAATGTATCTTGTACCTCTTTGGTTTTTCATATTAGCAAAACCGAACTGTATAATTTCTCGTTTCTAAGACAGATGTCTTTATGTCCGACTCTGATGGGAGTTGAAAGTTCGTTGAAATGGTTTAATAAAATCTGAGACCAGTTTGCAGAATGACTGGTTGGTGGCTACCATTTCAAAAACTACTTGGAGTGGTTGGGCTCGATGGTAATTGCCCACACGACCCCATTTGGCTACATGTTGGCCTATATGATCAAAATGTAACCTATTGAGAGGTACTCTGGAACTAGTCTTTTATGTAGCTAGGAACCACAGTACACCCCTAAAGTCATAGGCTGCTTGTCTTCAAAGAAAGTATGCTATGATATAGTAAAACTCAGTTTTGGTGAATTCGAAATATTTAAATTTAGTGGGGAGCTTTTACTGAACTCACAATAAAACCATTTTTTCAAAAAAATAATCAAGTGACCTAATTCTCTTCGTCCAGTTTGGGTATTTCTTTATTTTTATTCTGTTCTTGTAAAAAGAATAATAATATTCTTAACGTAGAATCAATCAAATAGTGATCTGCATTAGTTTCTAAAATATTTTTAATCTTGCAAATTAATTTACAATATAGTATAAAAAAAGTTAAATAAATTTTCCGAGTTTCCATCTGAAGCAAAGCATACGAATCCATCTTTTCTAATTTAATTAAAAAAAATTTACATGCAAGGAATAAACTTAAAAAAATGTCAAAAACAGTATCACGAGTAATTTTAAATTCGTTCGAGCCTGAAATCGATATATATGTGCTAAAGGATAAGAGAAAGAAAATCTTGAATTAACATTCCACACTAAAATTTTCACAGTAGTTCCCCCACTCCGAAATCCCAGAAATCAAATAAAAACTCACTCCACCAGTATCATAAAATATAACTGAAAAACAGCAGATAATTGATTACTCACAATCACGAATCTTCCAACTTCATTTCAATCAAACAAACCTAGAATTAAATAACAGATCTAGTTTTCAGAAGACAAATCAACCGGTGTAAATGTGGACGCCGATAGCGATGAGGAAGATGGTGATGAGGCCGAAGAAAATGATTGTGTGGACTAAAATGGATAACCCGCTGGTCTGCATGTTCCCGAACTCCACGACCCGGCCCCGGCCCGGTAACTGGAAGAGCAGACCCGGACTCAACAGCACGAACAGCACCACCGCTATAATCACGGGTCCCCAGTCAGCCATTGCTCTCAGTCTCGCCCTTTTTCTCTCTCTACACGTTGTGCTTGGTTATGCGAGATTTGGGTGAGTGTATATGACTTTTATAAATAGAGGGAATTTTTTTCCCCATTTAATAAGTATTTTCAAAACTAAAGCTGAAGTTTACCGGACGCAAGGAATATAATCAAGATATTTATATATTTATCAGTGATTTTTTTTATATCATTGCAACTAGATAATAAAATTAATAGTAAGTTTTTTTATAATGTTTATATCTATAATAATGAGTAATATTTATGATATAAAAAATAATATTTTATATATGATCTAGATAAAAAAATTAACTTATAAAATTAATGACAAAAATTTGTGGGAGATGGTCTTACCCGTCGTATTTTGTGAGACAGATCTCTTATTTGAATCATCTATGAAAAAATATTACTTTTTATTCTTAGAGTATTACTTTCTATTGTGAATATCAGTAAGATTGACCCGTCTTACACATAAAAATTCGTGAAACTGCCTCATAAAAAACTTACTCAAAATTAATTTATCATATAATTTCAATACAGCTAACTAACATAATAGGCAGCATAAGAATGAACATCAGTATACAAAGCTGAGCTAAGCACGTGGCAGAATCATGTGAATTGGATATCTTCACGAAATATTACACTTAGCGTATAATTTTAAAATCGTGTTTAGAATTACGTGTTGCTGTGGTCATGTTTTAAAATTTCAATAGTTACTTTAGATAAGAACTTGTGTTATAATGACACGGGTTTGCTTCCCTTGGTGCTAACGTTAAAAGTAAGCTCGGTGAAGTGGTTACGGTATATTTCGTTATAGTAGGTCTTTTGTGAGACAGTCTTACGAATTTTTATCCGTAAAACGTTTCAATCCTACCGATATTCACAATAAAAAGTGATAATCTTAGCATAAAAAATAATATATTTTAATAGATGATCCAAATAAGATATATGTCTCACAAAATACGACCGTGAGACCGTCTCACATAAGTTTTTGCCCCTTTATTATTATTATTATTATTATTATTATTTAGTATTGTATAGTACCATGTAACTGTGGGTTGGAGTGTCTAAAAATAAGGATTTGGAATTGAAATTGGATTTAGATTTCATGTTTGGTAAAAATTTAAAATAGATGATATTTTGTAAAATTTGTAAAGAAGACTTTAAATTTATAAGTAAGAAATATAAATTTCTTATTATTTTTATTGATCCGTTAGGATTTCACTTAGTTAAATAATATTTCATGAACTGATGTAAATTTCATGTATGTGTGTGTTTTTGTTTTGGGGCTGAGCCCATTGGGCTCACACTTTCATGGACTGTAGTAAATTACAAAGGAATTAAATTAAAGGCCCGCCCCCTCCAAAATGTACAGTCTCTTCACCACATATGAAACCTAACTTAAAAAATATTTTAAAATATATATTCATTTCAGGATAAGCAATCCGAACACTACGCGTTTTGCTAAAGGTTGAAAATATAGATTTGCAAAGATAATGATTTGTAGTAATTTATTATTCAGAATTTAAAAGTTAAAAAGAAGATAAAAATAAAATTGGGCTATTGTTTAAAAATCCATACATAAACACGATTTAATCTGTATAAAAATCAAACGAGGAATTGAACCATATGTAAAAAATGTAAAAATTTGTGTGAGACGGTCTCACAGATCGTATTTGTGAGACAGATCTTTTATTTGGGTCATCCATGAAAAAATATTATTTTTTATACTAAGAGTATTACTTTTTATTGTGAATACAGGTAGGGATGATCCATCTCACATGAGACTCACTCCCTACAAAATTATCAAAGTTGAATTTAGTTGGAAAAGAGAAAGGAAAATAAAATGTGAATCAAATGGTCTAAAAAGAGACGAATGAATATTGCGGCAATCTTTTGCTTGTACGACCGAAACTTTTACTCAATCAATTATGAATCATTACATGGACAGAATTGTCATCAAATGACATAATTTTAAAATATATCTACTTCATGCCTTCACGGTTCATGTTTTCCTTTGGTCCAGTCTAAATACATAAATTCTAAATTATTATTTTTTTAACAAAGATTGCGTGTGTTTATATATATATATATATATATATATATATATATATATATATATATATATATATATTGTTATATGAATACTCTTTGTAATTATTTAAAATACTCTTCATATGTATGTTATTTGAAATCAATCAATCATTCGTACAATCAAATATGTCATTTCAAATTAAAAATATGAATCCAAACGCATCATCTGTCCATAGAACAATTTGTACTTCGGAGTCTATTTAGTCAACGATATATAAATTAGATGGATACTTGAATCCGAATTATCTCTTATCAAACATATAATATATGGACGCGATTGGCAACTAGATTATTGACCGAGTCAGGTCCACCGCACCCAAGTATTTTTTATTTGTTTTGTAATAAAAAAAAAGAAGTAATCCTCGGTTCATGATTAATATTTCCACTTTTATATAGAAAATGACACTTTACCTAATTGCTCATTTTCCGTACTTGTTTTTTTTTTTTTTTTTTGACGATCCGCGTCCGAACTCCGAAATACACCCACGCTTGACAGTTGACCTCTTTAAGTTAAACTCGTAGATCTCAGGTTATTAGTTTCGAATTCAATTCAAATATTTTGCATAAAAATACATTGTTGATTTTCCAGACAGATTTATTTGCCATCTTCATCCGGATATCACTCATACCAATTATTTCCAAAGATTTTCCATCAGCCATGAAAATTTTTCCGTAATCTCCCGCAATGTAATTATCGAATACATCACGATTACGAGTGGTATGAAACGAAGCTATCGAGTCCATAACCCAAGAATCAATCGAGCTTTCCATGAATAGTAATAGAGCATCATGTACCTCTTTAGCAACAACATTAGCGTCGTTTTTTGTTGATTTGCAATTCTTTTTCAAGTGACCAGTGGCACTTCACATTCTTTTCAAATGTGTTATTGTCCTTTTCATTTCTTGACTTGGATCTACCATGACATTGGTTAAAACTATTTTCGCCACTCCTGCCCCTTCCTTTATTCTCGAGATTTAGAGCAGAACTCAATGATGTTCCTTCACCATAATCCATCTTGCAAACTTCTTCGGCAAGAATTTGATCTTTGACATCATTGAATTGTAGCTTTCTTTTTCCAACAGAGTTGCTATCTGCTGCCCGCATCGGTTCCCAATTGTCTGGTAAAGACACCAAAGGAATAAGTGCCCGAATCTCATCATCAAATTTAATTTCAACCGATGTTAGCTGTGAAACAATCGTGTTGAATTCATTAATGTGTTTAGCCACCGATGCATCTTCTCTCATCTTCAAGTTAAATAACTTATTCATAAGATGTACTTTATTATTTGCCGATGGCTTTTCGTACATGTCCGACAAAATGAACATCATCTCCTACGTTGTTTTTGTCTCCGCCACGTTATGTGTCATGTTCTTCGTTAGAGTCAATCGTATTACACCTAACACTTGTCGGTCAAGAAGCTTTCAGTTATCATCCTCTATCTCTTCCGGTTTCTTTCCAAATAGAGATTGATGCAACTTCTTGCTATACAAATAATCAATAATATGTAGTCGCCAAAACGTAAAATCTGTACTGTCAAACTTGTTAATACCAGGTCCAGATCCATCATCTCCAGCCATCGCATCGCTAGCCTTAGTAAAAAATATTTTCTGATGTGGAAGATCAGACAAAGCTGCAACCACATAACATACTCAGAATTTTTAAGAATTTTCACAACAAGGCTCTGATACCAGTTGTTGGAAAATTAAACTGAAGCGATGCTGATCACGATGATAATAGTACCAAAAAATACGGAATAAAATAATTAATAAGAACACAAAGATTTACGTGGTTCACCTAAGATATGCTACGTCCACGGAGCACTGAAACTTTTATAACTGGAAAAATATTACAACAAGTGTATACACCAATACACTAAATATTTCTCACTCCCAAATCCGAGTATACCGAGAAAATAATTTCTCTAACTCATACAAGAGAATTTTTGCACTCACACTCTCTTTTTATCAAAATTGAAAAGCTTTTGATTTTAAGATAAAATAACCGAAAAAATTGAGTTCTATTTATAATTAATTCACTCTTTCAGTTTTAAAAAGAAATACGACTGGAATTTGGTTTTTTTTATTATTTTATTTAATGTGGGACCTACCCATTAAATTTCACCTAACACAGTTATTTGCTCATCTGGGAGGAGGGCTCCGATCAGAAGCTTGTATACTTTAATCATGCTGTCAGTTATGTGCTTACCCGGATCACATCAAGTATAAAACCGAGAAGGAAAAGCGATGCATTTGTGCTTTTTTGGGAACAAGATGAAATGAAATAGAATCTATGCCAACTACGACACATCTGTCATAATTGATGAATTCATTTTTCTGGGCCTCAACCAGTAAATTTTGTGGTTCTTTTCTTTGGTTTTTTTCCATCACTAAATGCTATGTCCAGCGTGCATTTCTCTTGGTCTGAATCCTTTCTAATACTCAGGTTTTGATTGTTATGCATTTTTCTGAATTCCAGGATGCGACATCTATCATATTGTTCGGGAAGCTCAAACCCGTTGGCTAAAGCCGGCAGAAGTGTATTTCATACTAAACAATTTTGAGGAGAACCAACTCACTCACCAAATCCCTCAACGACCAGCTAGTAATTTTTTTCTGTGCATCCCTTTTGCATTCATGGAAGTCTCTTCCGAAATAAGGCCTGTGACAAATAATAATTTTTTTGTTTTACTCTATTTTTTGAGTTTAACAGGTGGATCACTGTATTTATTCAATAAGCGAGTACTAAAATCTTTCCGAAAGGATGGTCATAGTTGGCGGAGAAGGAGGGATCAGAAAACTATTGCTGAAGCACATGAGCGGCTAAAGGTGGCTGGTGATATTCTCATTTAGTGTTAGTTAATCCTTTCTAATTTTTTTCTCATTCTTTTGTTGAATGTCTTCCCATCTTCATGTATTGATAAACCTCCAATACAAATTCTATTGTAAAGATGAAGTACAGTGTAATTAAACCAACTCCGACTACTAGTAAGGTTGATGTTGTATTTGAAGTGATTCTGTTATTGGTCCTTGGGGCATGTCAAATTGTCAATACATTTATCCGATGTCTGAATACCAGCATCTTTCCATGTTTCTGTCAATACAATGCTATGAGATAGTCAACAAATTCAATTTACTATATAATATTTTTGTTGATCTCAAACTGTGCTTGACATTTTCCTTCTTACTAGGTTGGAAATGTTGAGGCCCTGAATTGTTATTATGCTCATGGAGAACACAACCATAAATTTCAAAGACGTAGCTATTGGATTTTGGACCCGTAAGTGCTAATTCAATCGTAATATTCCTCCATTTGCTCAGTACTTGATGGATGTAACTGAGGGTAAGAAAAAGTTATGGGAGTTGAAAAACTTATCCAATATGATGAGGTTTTTTGTGCTGGGGATACAATAATATGTTGTATGTGGACTTTCATAAGATATCATGGGCTAAAGATATTTGACAATTATTACATCAGCAAATCCTCATTTCTAACATAGATTCTTTGTTTTTTTTAATGTAACAGAGAGTTCGAGCACATTGTTCTTGTTCACTACAGAGACACTGGGGTGGTGAGTCTCCCAGAGCATGATCAAGGGCAGGGCAGACCCTATTAATCACTGTGTTGTGCTATACATATTATAAATTTAATCATATAAATTCCATTCTTTTTCATTGTTTCCTGTGTTTCTATTGATTCTTCGGCTTATCCTTAATCGAAAGCTTCTGCTAGTTATAGGATTGAAATTTCCGATGCACAAAAAAGTGGATTTTTTCGTTATGGGCTTACTAGATCAAATTTAACATGCTTTTTTTATCATTCTACTTGGAGTGGTTATGTGTGCATTCTAATGCATCAATTCAAGTTCACTTTGTTCAAAGATAACAAGACATCCAGTTTCTGTTGATTTCAGGGAAGACAGAGTACTTCTTCAACATCTCAAGTGTCTCCATTATCATCTTCTACCTTCAATCCCCAACCCAGCTCATTTGCAGCGCACCAGCCAGACTTGTCTTTTGTCATCAGTGAATCACATGAACGGCAAGTTAATCAACCAAGTCCTAGTTCTGCGGAGATTAATTCAAGTGACATAATCAGGAATCAGGGGCTGAATCAATTGGATATCACAGAGAGTAAAGATGAGGACTACAATTCATTGGGGCCGGAATTAAGTCAAGCATTGCAAACAATTAAGCACCAGTTGAGTTTAGATGATGATGAGACGCAAAAATTTATGTCTGACCTAGGCGACGGGTATTCTAATTATTTGGAAGAAGCTCGGAAAATTTTGACTTATCTGCTCAAATATCAACTGACGCAAACAATCTTCTTTTGCAACAATTTTCAGGTATAAGCCTTCAACCAATATTTGCTTTTGTTCATTTCTATGACTAATTCTTAATCTTCTAATTTAAATGATGTGGGAGTTTGATAAAGATGGATTTTGATGGGGATGACTTTTCAGATGAGGGCATTGGACAGCATCATTCAGTCTCTGGGACTGAAGTCGACATTTGGGATGATAGGATTGATGGCTCCAAAAGTTTACTTGGTGTGGAATCACAAGCACCCCTCGGTGGTCATGATGCTCAAAATTGTAAGATACTACCAGGAACGGAATTTTAGTTTATAGATTTTTGAGATCGCAAATGTCCTTTTAACACTTACGTTCTTCCAGCTTCTATGATGATTCCTCTTGAAGTGGAACATATGGACTATTTTGCTCATTCTCCAGTACCTGATGCTTACGGAACCAAATCAACCTTATCTAGCCAAGATAGTGTAAGAATTTCTGTTCAAGATTACCTACATTTGAGTATTTCTCCCAAGCAGAAGTTCACAATCCAAGAGATATCTCCAGATTGGTGTTACACCTCTGAAAGTGCAAAGGTATATATCGTCAAATCAAGTTCAGCAAAGGCTATTATGGAGTAGTATTTGTGTCTTCCTCTCTGGGTGTGGGTGGTGTGGATTTCTTGTTTTAATATGGCACAGTCAGGGATCATAAAAATGAGCATCTAACTCTCATTTCAGCATTAAAAATTGTCTTTACCTTTAGTTCATGAACCTATGGAAGAGTGCTTACACAAAGTAGATGCCTTCTAATAGTTCATCACCAACCAATGAGCAAATGATGTCATTAATCCCAGATGAAGACAGGAGTCTTTTATACAAGGATTCATCCTGGTACCAGAATTAACTAAACTCAAACTAAAGAGGGCTTTGTCTTACTAGCTGTGCAGAGAAACTTGAATATATCTCGGAGGATAAGGTTACTGAAGATCCATATTCCAGCAGAATAATGCATGACTGCTGTGTCTATATGCATTAATCTTTCTCCATACTTTTTTTGGTGCATTTTCAAATTTATGCATGTTTCAAGTTCCCACTCTGAATAAAGCAGGCTCCGAAATATCAGTATTTCTGTCATAGGCTTTATAATATGCGTATGACCAAACTGAAGTTCCGTGAATTTTAGAATCAGCACAGCTCGTGTAAAACAACAAAATCTTTAAATTCATTTGTAATGTTTCGTTAGATATCTGCTATTAAAGCTTGTGATTCAGGCATTAGATTCTATCTTGCAGATCATCATTATTGGGTCTTTCCTCTGTGACCCGTCTGAGTGCTCTTGGGCTTGTATGTTTGGTGACATTGAAGTTCCAGTTCAGATAATTCGGGACGGTGTCATTCGCTGCCATGCTCCTTTCCAATTGCAGGCTGGAAAAGTCAATATTTGCATCACTTCTGCAAATAGGGAGTCTTGTAGTGAAGTAAAGGAGTTTTTCTATCGTGGCGAGCCCATTGCTTGCAAGCACAGTAATTCACCTGAAACAGAGGACGGCAAGAGCTCAGAAGAGCTCCTGTTGATTGCCAGATTTGTGCAAATGCTACTGTCCGATCAGTCACCAAAAGGAGATGTCACTGAAACAGATATTGATCTGTTGGCCAAATATAAAACTTCTGAAGGCATGTGGAACCAAGTTATCAACGCTCTTTCAGTTGGCACCTCAACATCCTCAAGCACTCTTAATTGGCTTCTGGAAGAACTTCTGAAAGACAAGTTGGGACTGTGGCTTTCATCTAGATCACTGAAGAATAATCAAAAGGTCTGTTCTTTATCAAAGAAAGAACAAGGTATCATTCACGTGACTGCTGGATTGGGCTACGCATGGGCATTATTGCCAATTTTGAATTCTGGAATAAGTGCTAATTTCCGTGATTCGAATGGATGGACAGCTCTTCATTGGGCTGCAAGATTTGGGAGGTATATCTGACACATTGATGATTTTTGTTCTTTCCGCTAATTAGTTGGTAAAACTTAAAACATTTATCTGTTTGTCGAACTAAGTCCAATTTAATTCATTTGCGCATCTGGAAAATAAGTGTTCTAGTTGCAACAGGGAAAAGGTGGTTGCCACTCTCATAGCATCTGGTGCATCAGCTGGAGTCATTACGGATCCTACTTCGCAGGACCCAACTGGTAAGACACCCGCATCAATTGCGGCTGACCGCGGACACATGGGGCTTGCAGGTTATCTTTCCGAAATGGCACTAAAAGATCATCTTTCATCCCTCATATTGAAAGAAACTGAGCTATCTAAGGGGTCGGCTGCCTTGGAAGCAGAAACTATGGTACATAGTTTATCCAACACAAGTCCCTCTTCTAATGAAGATCAGGGTCCTCTGAATGATACCTTAGCTGCAGTTCGTAATGCTACTCAGGCTGCTGCACTTATACAATCTGCATTCCGTGCCCATTCGTTCCGGAAGCGGCAGCAGAAAGAAGATGCAGTTGCCATCTCCAGAGCTTATTGTGATGAATACGGTATATTAGAGAGTGATATTCAGGGACTTTCTGCTGCATCAAAGCGGGCATTCTGCAATGCACGTGATTACAGCTCAGCTGCTTTATCTATTCAGAAGAAATATCGAGGCTGGAAAGGTCGGAAGGACTATCTTTCATTTCGTCAGAAAGTAGTCAAGATACAGGTCGGTCGCTCTTCTCAAGTAAAAGGAGGTTTATAGCTTGTTACCATCCCATAAAAGACGTTTATCGTGATATGCGCCAACAAAATAGTAATGTGGCATCTTATTTTCTGAACTTCAGTGGTACTTCTCTCAGTAAATAGTACCTTGCAGTATATGATAGTGGAAAAGTTGGAATTTTGTTGACGTGAAGAAACTTGAAAATTATTGTTTGCTAACTTCACTTGGAACACATATTTTATGATTGCATCAGTTAAGTTAATGTAAGAGACTGACATCTAGTTCTTATGGTTGTAGGCTCATGTCAGAGGTCATCAAGCTAGGAAAAAATACAATGTTTCCTGGGCAGTTGGTGTTCTGGAGAAGGTTATTCTAAGATGGCGCCGACGAGGGGTTGGTTTCCGAGGATTTCGAATTGACCCCGAAACAATTCATGAATGCCACGATGACGACATCGTTAAAGTGTTCCGCAAGAAGAATGTGGAGGGAGCCATTGACGAAGCTGTCTCTACAGTGCTGTCCATGGTTGAATCTCCAACAGCACGGCAGCAATATCGTCGCATCCTTGAAAAGTATCGCCAAGCTAAGGTAACTCAGGGCTTTGAACATCTTAATTATTGTTATGGTCTATTTTTCTCCGTTCCATGGTACACTGTTATTTTCATCTGGTACCATCAAGGTTATGCAGAGGAGAAACTGGGGTTTTAGATTAAGAGGAGCGATTTAGTATCTCTCAAAAAACTTCTAAATTAAAAATATTAAATGTTGAAATATTATTTCATTAATTAGGACATCAACTCTACCCAATGTCCCGCCTTTTAGTTCATGCATTACAGTATGTGAACATGATTGCGTTGATTCTTACATTGTGGCAGGCTGAGCTACAAAATGGAGAATCCCATACATCTGCTCGTCACGGCTTATCTTCTCACCTTGATCTTTCCAATGAGGAATTCTGAGATTTACTAGTTGACATTCTGCGTTTTCTGTTATTTGACTCTTCAGCTTTAAGGCCGTGTAGTATGGTTTGCTTTTGACATAAGATACCTATCAAGCATGTAGGTCCGGGAAAGAAGTCTTAAAGTGAAACCCCCTTAGAGGTCCAGGACTCAACGACAGGCAACATCTTGACATGTCACATTCTGCTGTCTAAACTAGGAGTTGATGTTATAGAGATGTTTAAACAAACTAACTACCTCACTGAATTAACTCTCTCACAAGCCTGAACTTCTAAGAAAAAGAAAATGCTTTCTGCACATGTCACAAGCTATGTTGCATGGATGTGAGTATGTATCGAATACATTATTACGACATATTTTAAAAATATAAGACACGCTATAACTAACATACAACAATTATTAAAATATATAAAAATATTATAAATTTATTTATGTAAATATATAAAATTTACAACTTTATGAAATGGTTTTAAGAAGAGAACAAAAAAAAAGAAAATTCTTTTGCCGAAACGTACGCCACCGTGTCCGTGACGTATATAAATCGTGTCCAAAATATATTCGACTGGTCAAACCTAAAAAAATTCAATGACACATATTTTGTCGTATCTCACACGTGTATCGACGTGTCATATTCGTAGTTGTGTCCGATACTTAAAAGAAAAAAAACTCAAAATATCCATGCTACCTAGGCCACAATAATCACAATGATAAACACAATGAACACTTTTGGACAGTTAATTTTAACCATCATATTAAAATCTTAATCATGCTACAAACCAAATGCACACAATAAATCATGATAAAAAAGAAGTCGAGTCCATAAAATAACTAGGTGTTCGTTTCAACGAGCCTTGACCACCAGACGTATGTCATATGCTCTGAAGAGCACTTGAAACACATTAGCTCTCAGCAGTTCTCCGATGAATGGGTATGCTACGCATAGTTCAGCCGGAAAATGTCATTCAAAACATAGAAGCTGCCTTGAGGTGTTGGAATCAAATGGAACATCTGTCAAACAAAGAACAAGGTGCCATTAATAAATTCGATTCAAAAATTTTGGCTTATAAATGAACAACCTTTGATAAAACCACAATGGATGTTCATGTCATGATTTTTGGATCGATCATTCCCAAACCGTATTGAGTATTGTAAAAGGTGCATAACAATAAGAGCGCATCCTAAATTTTTTTAAAGAATACCCACACGAAGAAAGCTACAAATATAAACATGTTAGGAAAATTTCATTGCATTTCATCTTTCCTGTACTGAACAAACTATTGAATTATCAGAATTTTTCACATCAAATTCGCCATCCATATATAGATTTAAGCCGTCCTAAATTGTGTGATGAGCACATTTAATAAATCTAATCCATCGAAGCTTAACCCCTTCAGAGACCAGAGCTTCATTCAATCAACCAAACCAGAAATCTAATAAATTAAAATTGACACAAACTTAGAACCAAAAGAACGTTTCCCATGAAAATAAACCAAACTAACAAAAAAAAATGTTCCACGCTCCAATCAATTAAATCCATCAAACCCCAAGATCGATACCAAGACACGTATGAAGCTACAGGTACGGTACACATGCCAATGCAAAACCCACATTTAATCAAACCCAACAGATCAAAAAGTTTTTTTTAAAAAAAAAAAAAACTTGCCTGGCTAAATTTGAGCGCATGCTGCTCCCCAGCGAGCTGAAGGTTACCGGAAACAAAAACAAGCATCCCGCCGGCGGGTCCAGAAGGCTGGAAATCAACGGTGGTGATCTGATGCTGGCACTGCTGGAAGGGCAAACTGGTAAGCTTGGCAACAATGTTCTGAGCACCCTGGAATTTCTGGCCCTCGAAAGTCAGCATCGATGAATCTTGGTAAAGGCCCGCTAGCCCTGCCCTATTCGCGTCGAATGTAGTGTAATAGTGCTCGACGAACGCCTTCGACAAGGTTTCTGGATCCATCGATGGATTTCACGAATACGACCCTCTGGGGATTGGGTTCTCACTCTGCGGCCGACGATCACAGACGAAGATATCCTGAACTCCTGATTGGACACAGAGAAATAAGGAGAGGAGAGGGTTTTTAAGCTAATGGTTGAGGGTAAAATTGTCCATAAATTTGTAGCGTGTCTTAAACGCTAATCTTTGCTTACCTGCGGTGTTATGGTTTTGGACATCTTTTATCATTCTAAATATATCATTTTATTTTTTTCCCAAACTGAAAACAAATTCCCATGTTTAGGTACTATTATGTATATAATTGATCTTTTGATCATGCAACATCATTCACATGACGATTATTTATTAGATGTGATGGAGTTGTGTATCAAAAAAGTGAATGAGAACTCAACGATGTTTATATAAACGACTAAAAGATATTTATTAAAATAAAATAAATTTATATTAAATTGAGCAAAGTAACAATCAGTCATCGTCCAAAAGCACCCGAATGACGCATAAATATTCTATTTAGAGGATATATTTCTTCCGGTACTTTCTCTATAAAGATTTTCTTTCATGAATCGCAGAAACTCTGCAACCTTTCGCTTTATGTATTTGTCGCATGTCATGCGTAGTCGTGAATATGATAGTCCTATTCCTATTGATATCGTATTTGATAATAATCCTTTTACACTTCCATCCATGCCATTGCATAATTCTCATCGTCCGAGACGTTTTCGGTGAGGAGAACCATTAGATGTTCTAGATGGCATTCTGTGTTTTCTTTATCTGATTCGCACGTTTCAGCTTTACGGCCCTGTATTATATGTAGTTTGGTTTTGGCAGAGACAACATATGAAGCATGTATCTCGAATCCTCGATTACATACATTACTGGCGAAAAATAAGACTTTCCATTTGCAGATGTTTTGTTAAATCTACAGCAGCAGCAGGAGTCTTATTCTTGAACTAGCTACATCGTAGGGAAGGCGGTCTTAAAGAGAAACCTGGACTCAACATCTACCATGCCACATTCCACGGTCTAAGATCTTGTTTTTCCCGTGCAAAGAATCTCACATATTTCGGTAAGTGTTTAGTTTTTAAAAATTAATTCCAAACATGAACTCCAGTTTCCAGTGTATATATGTGACGGCACGCCTTAAAACAGAAACTCACATTGAATTAACACTGAAGCTCGAACATTTGGAAAAAAGTGAATTCGACAATGGTGTGATAAATTTTTTTGGAGTTAACAGATGACTGACTAAACAACCAACTTAAGCAAACATGGAAGTCATTTCCCATTTGTCACAAGAATATAATCACAATGATGAAATGCAATGGACATTTCTGGATAGTTGAGTAACCATCATAGTAAAATCTCAATCATGCTACAAATGAAAAGCTCGAAAAAATCTTGATAAAAAAGATGATCCATAAAGTCTCTAGGGGTTCATTTCAATGTGCCTTGACCACCAAACATATGAAATGTGCTCTGACAAGCACTTGAAATAACATATACTTTCAGCAGTATCTCTGATGAATGTCTATGTTTTTACGCATAGTTAAGTCGGAAGATGTCATTCAACACATAATAGCTGCCCTGAGGTGTTGGCATCAAATGGAACATCTGGAAAACAAGTAAACAAGGTGCCATTAATAAAACTTGTGACATAATAGGTGTACAAGTAGAAAAGACTGCATTCTAAAAATGTTTGCAGAACATCACTCTAAATAGAACAGCACAAGATAAAAATTTCTCTTTAAAAAACACTTCTTTTCGATACAGAATTCGGCACATTAACATTCTCACTCCATTTTATAAATTATTCCATGTTGGTTAACTGGATATGTATATTAGGAAATGAGGTGAACAAAAAGCTCAACTCTGATGTTCACATTAGCATTTAGCACAACAATACCTTCCACTTCTCTGTTCTCTCACAGCAGTCTACTACATCATACCAGAAGGGGAATTAAAAGCTTGGTTCTTTGCGTGGAATCAAAATATTTTTTCTACTTGATAATTAAAAAAATTCAACATAATTTGAGGCGTAAGTAAGACTACTGTGAGAGGCACACACAACCATCAAACCCTGATGCTTATAATTAGAAGCACACACAAATGAAGTGTTCTTAGTCCGCTGGCTTCTCCCACCAATTGCATAGATATCAGAAGAAAATTTCATTAAAATTCATATGATCTGTACTTCGAAACAATTGAATCATCAAAAAATTCACCTCAAATTCACCATCAATACATATTTGAGGCGTGCTAAAAATGAATAATGAGCATTCAAAAACACAATCAAATATAATCTATCCCATCATAATTTCTGAGAGCTACGTTCAATCTACCAAACCAGAAACCTAGTAAAAATTAATACACTATTCGACACATATTTAGCACAAACAGAACATATCCCAATAAAATAAATCAAATTAACACAAAATATGCTCCACGCTCCAATAAATTCAATCCATCGAACCCCAAAATCAATACCAAGTCACGTATACATCGAGAGGGACACATCCAATCCAAAACCAACATTCAATCAAAACCCAAGAAGTCCAAAAAGATATTTTTAAAAAAAACTTGCCTGGCTAAACTTGAGCTTATGCTGCTCCCCAGCGAGCTGCAGGTTACCGGAGACGAAAACAAGCATCCCGCCGGCGGGACCGGAAGGCTGGCAATCGACGGTGGTGATCTGATGCTGGCACTGCTGGAACGGCAAACTGGTAAGCTTGCTAACAATGTTTTGGGCACCCTGGAATTTCTGGCCCTCGAAAGTCAGCATCGACGCATCTTGGTAAAGGCCAGCCAGCCCGGCCCTATTCGCATCGAATGCACTGTAGTAGTGTTCGACAAACGCCTTCGACAAGTTTTCCGGATCCATCGATTGAATTTTTGAATTCGCGCTTCCGATGATCGGTTCTTACCACGCGCTTGCTGCTGACGCCGCCGATAATCGGTGACGAAGATATATCCTGATTCGACGCAGGCAGAGGAGACGAGGTGTTTTTAAGCTAATGCTTGAGGGTAAAATTGTCAACAAAATTTGTAGCGTGTGTATTAATCTGGACTTGGATATGCAGCCCATGGTCCAAAATATCAATTAGGCCCAAAAACACCCGAAAGGTGCGTGAACATCCATACCACATCGAGGAAATATTTATATTTCTTGCGGTATTTTTTAGTTATTAGGAATTCGTTTTAGGCCAATCTATAACATCATTGTGTGAAGATGATTTAGGCTAGTTTTATACGCAAGTCACAAAATTTGCCAGCCAAACCAAAAAGAGTAGCTAAAAACAGAGAGAATTCCATTCTTCCGTATTACGGTCTAATTTTGTACACGCTAAATACAGAAAAGCTTTCGAATATCAACTCTTTTATTCAACCCCAAAAATACACTTTGTACAAGCTCTCTCTCTAATTTTGTTACATTGAGTTGACCTAAACTAAACAATATAAAACAAAATGAAACTCCAAACCTGCATACTTCACTGATAAAGAATGATCATTGATCCATCTTTGCAGGTAATAAAACTTTTCCTGACTGCAAAGACGACGATAAGAAATTATCACATCGCTTTCATCTTAATATACACCGATCGACCCCATCAAAGTCTTCCTCGGATGCTAAGAATCTTGATCTTTATATACATTCTCTTATAACCAAAGACAACAAATGAGCAAAAATTTACCTGGAAAAAGAAGAGATCAATGCATATAGTCAACACTGGATCAAAGTTCTCGTTACTGACTACATGATCATCTGGTTAAATGGTAATTAATACTTACAATTGGGAAAAATGTACAGCCGGTTCACGATCCATTGTGCCTCAAAGAGCAGCTCTGGTACTTGTGTTATCACAAGCATCAACATGAAAGTTTTAGGTATTCTCATCAGTCACTGTGTGAAAGAATCTTGAAACTTCTCGATACAGTTGCTCCGCCTCAAACGGTTTCGAGACGTAACCGTCCATTCCACACTTCACACATTCTTCACTTGTAGCGTGAATGACATCTGCAGTCATGGCCAAGATGGGAACATGCCAGTTTGAGACATTTTGATAAGCTTCAACCACAACTTCTCCACTTCGAATTCTGTTGTTGATGCTAGACTCGATGTCCCTAATTCTCTTGGTAGCTTCAAACCTGCGAGTCATCAAATAAGACCTAAAAATTACCCCACCTAGCTCGTTTCTAAGCAGACATTTACAATTGGCACTAGATTACGCATAACATATGTCAAAAGAATTGAACGACTGTTGTACCAAAAGCTATAACTAGTAAAAACAATAGATTTCAAAACTTTTCGATTATACAACAGTACAAACAACATACAACACAGGACGGATTTAAGGGTTACTAACTTTTATGAACGTCTTTAAAAAGTAGCGAATGTGAGTTATATGTGAGTTACTACAAAGGAATGCTATACTATACAAGGCGCAGATAGAAACCATGAACGCAATAACAAATACATTGATAAGTATTGAATCTATTACTTATTAATGGTGTGAAGATTACTTACCCATCCATTTCCGGCATTTGAATGTCCATGAAACATGCATCAATTTGATGGGGTGGAGTTAACAAAGAGATAGCCTCTTTCCCTCTTTCTGCATTAACTACATCAGCCCCATACTTCTTGAGAGCACCAGCCTGCCACTCTTAGGTTCACCAGATTGTCATCCACAACCAATATTTTTCGACCATGAAGGAGATTTCTAAGAGACATCATATGAAGTTCTCCATTGCGATAATTTCCTCGGTTCCCAACACCCATTGCACGTTGTAAGTATGCAGCCAGCATACTTGCTCTCAGAGGCTTTGTGACAACAAATGGAGTTGGAACACCAGAAGCTGAAGAACTGGATCGGGAAGAACTTACAGAATTGGACAAAAGCAACATTCTAGGAATAACCATCAAGTTCATCGTTCTCACACTGTTGGAAAATAGAGCCGACATGCCTGAATCTTCACCCCAGATTTCCTCTTCGATCAAAATCATGTTTAAGGTTTTCTTTCTTGAACTTAAGCTGGATAAACCAAGATTCAGATTCGGTACTAATTCAACTTGGATTCCGAGTCGCTCAACGTGATATTTGGAGACTTTAGCTCGCACAGGATTGGGATCCACTAGCAGAGCCCTCGTCCCATGGAATTCCGGAGAAATAGAGGCCGTTTCATTGTTCACTTGCTGGTTCATCTGGTCATTGAAACTGGAGCAGCCATTGGTAAAAACAGCTGTGAAAGTAAAGGTTGACCCTATCTCTGGCGAGCTCGCCAACCCGATTTCACCTTTCATCAGGTGGACCAAGCACTTGCTAATGCTTAAACCAATGCCAGTGCCACCATGTGTCCGAGTGATAGAAGGGCCAACTTGCATGAAGGGGTTAAACACTCGGGACTGTGCTTCCACAGGGATCCCATGACCTGTGTCCTCAACGGACACAATTATATGTACTTGGTCGGCAGAAGACGATGATGCAGAAGAGGCAGGTAGTCCCTCTTGATTGAATGTCCTAAACCCGGCCCAGCTTTGTCTTCTATCGACTACAGGCAACCCACTCAAAGTGCTGTCTGTCTCCTCTTCCAATTCGGCCACTTCTTCGACAAGATGTACCGTCACAAATATGTGTCCTCTATCAGTGAACTGCAAATAGAGAAATCATCAGTTGAAATGCACATTTATAGGTGGCGAATTTCGAGTAACATGTACATGCATAAACACTTACTTTGATAGAGTTGCCAACCAAGTTTGTAACAATCTGACGAAATCTTCCAGGATCGCCAACAAGTGTGGCGGGGACCTTACTAGAGACATAAACTGCCAACTGTTTTTGCAATTGTATAAAGAAAGTGGATTAGAAGTTAAAGGGATTCAAACAGGTGTACCATAGTAAAAGAAGAAACATAGGAACAGGAAACCAAATGCATACCTCGACCTTTTTATCTTGAGATTTTCCAGAAAGCGATAAAACGCCGTCCAGAATACCCCTTAAATCAAAGCAAACTGCTTCAAGCTCGAGTTTACCAGATTCAATCTTTGCTTGGTCCAAGACCTCATTTATGAGTGAAACTAAAGCTTTTCCACTCTCTCGAGCAGTTCTAACATAATCTTGTTGAGTTTCATCTAACTCTGTATCCATAAGCATATGCAGCATTCCTGGGAAAACAAGTCACACAAACACGATCAGAATACTTCAGATATGATTTAATAAATTGACCAATAAAAGAAAGAATAAGTGTACTCACCAAGAACACCATTCATTGGGGTTCTGATTTCATGGGAAACAGTAGCAAGAAACTGCACAAGAATACAAATCATTCATATGCACAAGGACCACATTTAGACATGAGATAAAAGGGCTATAAAAAAAACAACGTTAAAAATCAGTACCTGTGACTTTGCAACATCAGCTGCCTCGGCACGTTTTTTAAGCTCCATCATCTTATGATAATCATCCTCCACTTTCGCTATCCGATTCATTGTAGCATGGAATATGTGCCCCACAAGAAAAGAAATTATAAGGATGCCAACAGATGTAGTTGTTGCAACCCAAGGCCAAGGTGGCTTTTGTTTGAATCTGCATTGATTGATTTTCTTTTAACCGATTTAGACCAAGTATTGACCACAACCAAAAGTAAATACAGTTCAGGGGCAGATAACTGGGAGAGCCAAGGAGTGAACGGCTCTCCTCGGGATAGTTTTTAATAAAACATTATGAGAATCTTTTTTAAAAGTTCTAGTTTTGCCCCCGAGAAACACATTCAGTTGCTCCCCACATCCCGTTACTATCCCACTTTCTCGAATTTCAGAATCCACCATTGGCTTACTTATGAATTCTACAAAGAAACAGAGTACAAAAATTTGGAAATCAGAGAAAAATTACAAAGACACAAGGAGCTAAAGTCACCTGCAATGCATCTCATGCTTTCTAAATGGATCTCCAAAGTTAAGACCACTGACATGATGTATCCCATCGGACGAGGCAATCGAACCATACATGCTGATAGGGTGTGAGAAATTAGTAGTATCATACACATTTACTAGGATAGTTTGCTTACTAGCAAGCTGCTGGAGCAGTTTTTCCACCAGCGATTCAATATCGAAGATACCACCGAGATACCTGTAGGAGAAGGGGAAATATTAAGACGGGTCTCCCATTCAACCTCGTCTATTTTCAAGTAAAAAATAAACCGGACCAAAAGCTACTTCAAGACTACAGAATTTGAAGTCAGACAGCATACCCAGCAATCGCTTGAATCCTTTCAGCATAAGCTACACTTGGGGGGAGATCTCTTTTGTAGACAGCGAAAGTTAGTATTACTCCAAGGCGGTTTGTTTTAAGTAATCTAAATGGAGCAGTGAGAACCCCTTTTCCTGATTCTCTTGCTCGTAACACATTCTCACGATCTTCCTGTTAGCACATAAATTTTAGTTGCAAGGTATTATTTCTTCTTAGTCACACATCTCGATTGAGGTGGATAACATCATAAAAAATATAGGTGACATTTAATCACGTGACAAAGGTGGATAAGGTAACCAAAAACAATTCCCACCATTCTAATTCATGTCATGCTCGTGGAATGCTTCAGTTTCCTTGTATATAATGTAGAACAGAGAAACCATATTGGAAAAATAATGGGTCACAAAAAAAAGTTACCTCTCCTGACAGCATATCAACAGAGATTACATGAGCAACAGTATCTTGTGCGAAGATCACAGGCACGTATTCCTCCTGTACAGGTGACGGCTCAAGGTCTGCCGGATCATACTCATCTTCATGTACCGGGGTCTGCACCACTTTATCCATCCTCTTAATAGTCCAACCTTGTAGTTTCTCAAATTGTTCTCTTTCAGAGTGCCGCACCCTCACAGCATATGCTACTCCACTGGTAAGAGGTCTCTCAAACGCTGTTCTTTCAGTATACCTCTCAAATGTTCTCTGCAAGGTTTTGAAGTCAACAATTTGCGTTAATGCAACAGAGATAAAGATAAATAAATAAATAAGTAGGTACACGAATCTTGCTCTATATGCAAAACATGTGTCACTCAAACAGATAAATTTTACGTAGTATTCTTATCACAATCTTACTAATCATTTACTTTGACAGAATACATGAGAAAACTCCTGAGTGTTGTGGAATTTAACAGAATAATAATTCCATATTTGATAGCTAATAACATTGTACAAGATATGTGGATCCGAATCTCCATAAATTTACGAAAAAAGGTTTCTTAATCAACCAATAAATTTATCCACACAAGAGAGCAAAGTTAGACAATTCAATTTAGTAACATCTATTTATGATTATTTCTGGAACGTTATACAAGATCACAACACTGACCACTTGGTCAAGCTTTTAGAAACACGAATAAATAAGAAAATTCAAGGTTCACCTGATCGATGGCAGACGGGCTTTTGTCATGATGAAAAATCGAAATCATAACAGACATTGCCTGTATATGATTCATGCTAACATTAAATTGATCTTGCAACATCCTAGCCCTCTCATCACACATACTGGCAAGAGTCTCTTTCCTTTTCTCCGCAGCTTGTAAGTTCATATACCAAAACACCGAAAAAGATACTATAATCCCAACTACTATCCATGCAATCAAAAGTCGCCTCCACCAATTCTTCCTCACTTTCCGGGACCCAATAAACTGTGAATAATGATGGTGGATCTTACACCCACACACTGAAATATGCCCCCATAATTTCATCCATATTTGCCCCCTATCACCGAGAAAACCAGCCTTTGTGGTCATAATTCCTCCATTACTAAACCAATTCAGAGAAATTAGAGATAGAAACCAACAGCATAGCAACAAAAGAAGATGGCCCACCTTCAAGCCAAATCCAATAACATAGAATAAATTCATCTAACACCCTGAATATAGCTGCCTCAAACAGTGCCAAATTGAGGTAGCATCTTAATTTCTTTAAATCTTTGTTAAATCTCGCTACTAATTACTCATCAAATCTGCAGAAGATGTCTATTTAGAACTCCACCATAAAAAAATTCTACTCTTCGATACTTTTATGCGAGAAAAAAATCCAACAACCTCCAAAATCAGTGAAACAGAATGACTGATAAGAAGTTCCACGGATGATGCTATCTTATCCACCTAAATTGCGTTAAACTAGCAGCTCAAAGACCAGGTCTCGAGGAAGATAAGAAAATTCCCAAACACCCCACCAGACAAAGAATCAAGGAATACCCAAGATTCCAACTTTCCGAAGTACAAAACAGAATTTTAATTTCTATCCCTTCAGGTACCAACCCAAAACCTCACCCTGTGAGATGCTCCAAAACAAACTAAGCAAAGATTCTCTAGAAATAGCAGTTATATCAAGAACACGCATGGAAGCATATCTTAGCAAGGACAACCACCACCACCCCCCACCCCAAGTCCCCAACAAAGAATATGACAGCAAAAAATCTTGTTTCTAAGATGGTGTCCTTAAAATCTTGGGAAAAAAAATATAACTAATCAAACAGGTAGGATTACGGGGTTTTATTAGTTTGACTCCCAAATGAACCAACTTTTGGAGTTCTAGACAGCAGCCGAGGCAAATAATTTGTTTGAGAGATTAATGATTGCTGCAGTAAATAATGTTCCCACTACGAGAAAAGAAAGAGTAGAAAGGCAGCTAATGAGAGGAAAAAAATGATTCATAAGGTCACTGTTCTACAAGAATCTTGAAAGCAAGATGAGGGTGGTGGTAGAAATGTCTGCTAGCAAAGGTCCATTATCTCTATCAGCATTTCATCCCATCCATCCAACCCAGAGAAAATAAATCCAAGAAAGATCATTTTTTAATACTTTATTATAATATTTACTCGAATGCAAGAATAAACTAGTACAAAGAACAGGTAACAATTAAAAAAAATTAAAAATCAAAGAGGGCAGAAAAGGTATATTTCCACTCACGAAAAAAAAAAAAAAACCATCAGTGCTTTTGCCTACTTTATTTTGTGTTCACATCCACTAGACAAGCCCTACACGCCAAGAAGTAAACTCAATCGTCCTTCGTATATCAAATGTTCAATGTCATCACTAACCTTCGCGCGCGCACACAAAATATCATATCATAGGTGGCCACAGATATTTTTATTTATTTCTCCATTTTTTTAATCCAAATAAAACTTTTTATCATCTGTGTTCTTTCTCATAAATTTTGGAGTGCAACTGGAGTGCCTATCTGCAAGCTGGAAATGGGAGGATAAAGAAATAAAGCAAGAAAAGAAAAGTTGGATGGAAACTGAGGAGGCCCCATGATGGGTACCTTCGAGGTGTTATTATGTTTTGCTTTGCGCCATTTATTTGGAATTTTAAGTGCTGTTTAGCTAGAGGATTCCAGCACTTAAATTAATTTAATTAATCATTTATAATGCACATGATTAAAAAAATCTTTCTTTTTATATTGAATAATAGACATCAAAATATCTTTCTTAAAAAAAAAAAAAAAATCTTTCCAAAGCTTTTAGGATCTCAAGTTACTAAAAAATTATAGCTAATAGTTACTATATAACTCTAATATTTTAAATCGTATGTCAATTCAATCATAACATTTTTGTAATTCGCAACAAGCCCACTCACAACAATTTTTAAATAGAATTGAACTTGTAATCATATCAATTATAAGATCGATGGTATGTAGTTTTATAATTGAAAAAAATGATGTTTGGATAAATTATTAAAACCGTGTTTTACTATTTTATAATTGACATGATGTATCGTAGGAAAAGTGTTGAATTATAGAGTTTTACCATGGAGACAATGCCATCTTCGGGTTAAAAAAAATATACTTCAAATTTGGAACCTTTAGGCAATACAAATTGACTTTCGTGGTGCAGGGCATGGTTGTACCCAACAAACCTATTCTATGATTGGTATAGCCTTTGTCCTCTTCATTATTATATTAATAATAATAACCCAAAAAAAAAAAAAAAGAAACAAAGAAAGCTACTTATTCACAAAAAAGACAAAACAACTGAGGTTACCCCATGTAAGAAAGTTGACAATTGATAGGCCCGTATTAAATTTTGATTATACCAGCGGGCCACATATTAAATAAATAATGGGTAAATTTGTCGTAGAAATTGTTCCAATGTTTCCAATTTTTTCATTTTATAATATACCTTTTCATAGCCTAACATCTCCAAATATTTCTTATTTTTTTTCCCGATGTAATACAAGAAAATTTTCGCATTTTCTTTTTAGTTTAATACACAAAGAATAAGTGTAAGAATTTCGTAGCAAAAATTTGATGAAAATGTTCGAAAACGTGTAAAATTGGCCTCTCATTGAAATACTTAATAAAGAAGTGATTCGGCCATTCCTACACCCACTCTCTTTAATTTGGAGTTACGGGCTTTGAAAGCGATGGCCCGCGTCAGCGCACTACTTATTTGGGCTGGACCAATGTTAGATGCCTCTAAACCGTTATGGGCTTTTTATGACACGTGTTTGGATTATTTGGGAATGAGATAATTTTTGGAGCATCTATCTCATCGCCACGTGGGGAATGATAACATTATTCATCACTTTTATATTAATATATCCTAAAAAAAAGAAGCAAAAACAAATGATAAATAACTCGTTCGATCTCCTATAATAATAGGGAGGATAAGATAGTAATAAAAGAAACAAGTCAAAAATTTATATGAGACGGGCTTATATGTCATATTTTGTAAGATATATATCTTATTTGGGTTATCCATAAAAAAATATTATTTTTTATGCTAAGAGATATTATTTTTTATTGTGAATATCTGTAGGGTTGAAATGTCTCACAGATAAAGATTCGTGAGACAATATCTCAAAAAACATACTCAAAAAACAACACATGAATTATATAATACTTACTCCACTTGGATCGATATATATATATATATATATATATATATATATATAAATATATATATATATATATATATATATATATATATATAAAATACGTGTGTGTGTGTTCTTTCAGATTGAATAATATAACAAATAGTATAAAAAGGTTTGATCAACTTATAAAAACATATACTTGTCGATATGTTAGGTTAGGCCGATTGGTATTTTAGTTTGGAAAGCCGAATGGTTAAATTTGCTTATGTCATGTTAGGCTTAGGACAATGCATATAAATTCAAGATTAGGACATTGTACCTGACACTTTCTAAGCTTTGACATGAGCCCATAAAGTACGAAAATAATGTTTAATCATGTCTGAATTCAAAGAATTCCTACTTATTCAATGATCCACCCCAAAATCAATACCCCATATCGCCGGCAATATGTTTTTTAAGTCACAGCCTTCATTGTGGAAAAGTATTCCAATAGAAACTTTATTAATCAATGAAGAAAAGGAGAGGGGAGACAAAAGGATATACAAATTGATTGCATTAATTTTCTAGTGCGCTAGAGCCTAGCAGTTAGGCAAACATATAGCATGTTACTTGTTTAATAAATTTGACTAAGTGAATTAGAACACTTGAAATTGAAGAATTAAATTCAAGAAAGAGAGCGAGTACAATATAATTACGGTCTTTTGTAGCATCATTAACTATTTAAATTTGTTTAGAAATGAATTTTTTTTTTCTGAAACATAAACTTGACACCTTTTGTCAACAAGGATCGAAATTTCCAAAGGCTTGTCAGGAGTTTGATCCCGTAACCACTCACCCAGAAACTCACGCAAGTGATCCTTGAATTTTCCTAGCTCAAGAAACCGAAACAAGAACAAAGGGTTGTAAGAAATTGTCTTCGGGTTGTTTAGGTAATCAAAAAGGTGTATATGATCAGACGAAGACTTGTAGTTCATCTGACACAAAAATCTCAAATTTAAGATAAGTCGAGACTAATTATAACAGACGAGGACTTGTAGTTCATCTGACACAAAAATCTCAAATTTAAGATAAGTCGAGACTAATTATAACAGATCTCTGTTGATGAGAGAGGTTGGGAGGTGTATGTTCTTGTTGCAACCACTTTCTGTTCATCCTACATCACACTTCAACAACCGGTTGCTTTCTTTCTTGTTTATTTATTTTTGGAAATAAAGATCTATAGTTTTGTGTATGTGGAGTTAATTAGGATTTTATTATATTTTTTGTTTAGAATTTTTGCCACGTAAATTATAATTAAACGGCCTTTCTTTTTTTTTTTTTTTTTTTTTGGCAGATTAAACGGCCTTTCTTCCATTGTAAAAATCACATCAATGGTAAATCTCTAATCAAATAATTTTTTTTTTGAAATATTTTTTAGTCTTATCTATTGGTATTAAATGAACTAAACGTGAAGGATACCTTGTCCTAATGTTAAAAGGTCGGGTTTCAAGGATCCTAGAGATATTGGGTTCAATTTTCACTGGCTGTGTGAGATATTTAATTAGAAGATATAAGATATTTTAAACATTGATCCCAAGTAATAAATTTTCCAGAAAAAAATTGTGAACCCACTTGGACCTGGTCGGAAATCTGAATGCCCACCCGTTGTTGATTTGTTTTCGGTTGGTGCTGCCTCCGGAGGGATTCTGAACTGAAAGTGAGGTTGTTTATTTGCTCAAACAATATCAGAATTTTATTAATTGATTCCGACCAAACAACGGTTGAAAAGAAATCTATAGACATTAAACAAACACGTCTACCTACATTTTAAATAATTCGTCAAATTATCAATTTTTACTTTATTAATGAAATAATATATAAAAGACCATGCATTACTATATATAAATTTTATATTTAATAATTATATGATTGTGGATTTTATTGGACTTGAAAATGTTGGATAATGTAAATTGATCGGTTAAATTTTTTGTTATTAAACTTTAATGTATCTAATAAGTTATGAATTTTGCATAACATTAATAATTATTTTCCTCTTAACAAGTAGATCAAACAGCTGTACGCAATTAACATAATGTAATTACTAATGGAAAATTTTCTTTTGTCAACTTCTGTCTAATTGTTACCGGATCACACTGGCTATGATTAATTTATTTAAAATATAATAGAAAATGCAATACAATATTTATATAAGATCGGAAATATTACATTATTAACTGATCAAATGTAACGCATGTACTTTATGCATAAATACATGTACAAAATTTATATATATTGATCAATAGACCAAACAGACATGTTAAAAATTATATATGTTAGACGTGTCTATTCGATTTAGTCTTATGTGAAAAATAATATGAAAATGAATATATTTTCATAAGTCTCATTGAGATATAATAGCTCAAATAAAATTTTATTTCAACATATGGAATATTATATTCATACGTACATATATATGGGCAAAAATTTGTGTGAGACGGTCTCACGGGTCTTATTTGTGAGACGGATCTCTTATTTTGGTTATCCACGAAAAAATATTATTTTTTATCCGTGAGACAGTCATACATGAGACCATATATATATATATATATATATATATATATATATATATATATATATATATATATATATATATATATATATATTATCAAGACTGATGGACCTAAAGTAAATAAATTTGGCATAATTTTTTTTTTAAAAATAAACTAAAAAATACCCCACTCGATTTACATTTTTATTTAACAAACAATTTAAAAACATATTTAAAAAAAAGGACAAAAACTTGTGTGACACGATCTCACGGGTCGTATTTGTAAGACGGATCTCTTATTTGGGTCACCCATGAAAAAGTATTATTTTTTATGCTAAGAGTATTACTTTTTATTGTGAATATGGGTAAGATTGACTCGTCTCACAGATTATGATCCGTGAGACGGTCTCAAATGAGACCACTCTAAAAAAATTAACTTATTTATAACAACGGGGTAGTTGGTGAAAAATCCTGAATCAAAACATTTCTTTGAGTCAACTCCCTACCCACAAAATTGTGGTACTATGTCATACAAAATGTGGTACACTTCATGTGGAAATGTGGTACTAAAATAGTAGTACCCAAGAACTGAACAAAAAAAAAATCGATGGCTGGAGACTGAAGGCCAATTTCTCGTATAACAAACCTATCTTATTGAATTCTCAAAAACTTTTAAATTATTAAAAATATTTATTTATGTTTTTATACTTGCAAATTTTTATCACTTCTAGTAAAAAGATTGAAAAAAATTAATTTTAAAATAACAAAATTAGCATTTTTATAATATCATTCAAATTTTACACATATCCAATGAGGCCTGGGATGGCAATGGGACGACAAGGGATGGGGGCAGGTTTCTTATCACCGTTTCCGAATTTCATTCTCGTCTCGATCTCCGTTTTTCCTGAACTTGAAACGTCACTCCTATCACTGTTTCAAAAATATTGATGAGATTAGATGGGGGCCAGTTTGGACGAATCAAAATTTATTATTATCTCAATATTATTATTATTTCCGGGGTGAGTTCGAGGATTAAGATAATATACTCATAACCGTTTCGAATTATTTGGAAGATTTTTTAAAATCTTTGAACTCGAACTCGGAAAAACTGGGATCCTCATCATTGTTTTATAGTTTTCTTGCAAAACTTCGAACTCGAGAGAAAAATTGTTCTCTCTAACCGAAGGGGACAACCATTAGAAGTTTGGATGGGCTCGAGCCCAGCTAACACCCACGATAATATATATATATATATATATATATATATATATATATATATATATATATATATATATATATATATTTATTCAATTGTTTCATGTTGAGAATTCTCAACTCGTGTCTAAGTGATTTAAATTGAGTGCATTTTATTAAATTCAATATACGATTTAATTTAATTATACAACTCGATACATTAATTGAATAAAATATCATTGAAAATTCGTTAGGTTAAATGCTAAATCTTGAAGTTTAATTTCAAAAATTAATTTTTCTTAAAGCTTATTTTTTCACGCCAAAATATTGATATAATTTCCGTAATTTTATATCATGTATTTTTATTATTAAATATTTTAAAACATCTACTATTGGATTCATTTGATATGTTATAAATATTTATAAATGGATTTTTCCTTATAAAAAATTATTGATTTTGTGTTAAAAATATCAATTTTATTTGTATGTATAGATCGAATTGACTAAGACGATCTAAATTTGAATGTGGAAAATAATATGTCAAACGAAATTTAATTACGTATGAGTAATATTAAAAAGAGGGAGACTTAATAAACAGATTACATTAAAGTATAACCTGTTACACAATTTGTTTTTTTGGAAATTTAATTACGTATGAGTAATATTAAAAAGAGGGAGACTTAATAAACAGATTACATTAAAGTATAACCTGTTACACAATTTGTTTTTTTTTGGAAAAAAGCAATTTAAAAATATTTTTTATTGGCCAGAGGGTTTCTCAAATTTAGTAAAATTGAATGCTTAGTTTTTACAACACATTCCATCGGAGAATATAAATTAAAGTCAAAAAAGTGTGTGAGATATTTTTATGGGTCGTATTTTATGAGACGGATATTTTATTTAGATTATTCATGAAAAAATATTACTTTTTGTATTAAAATAATTAATTTTTATTTTAAAGTAATTTTCTTGCTGATGAGTTTGGTGATTGGAATGACCAATAACAGAATGCCACGTCAAGAAAACACGCGTTTGACCCAATGGCAAGATAGGCGGTGACTCTTTCGTGGAGGGACTGAATTCTTCTTCCTGATAAATACCTGCTGCGTCAAATCGTAGTGCCAAAAAGAAAAAAATAAAAATAAAAATAAAGAGATCGGTTCTATTTGCCCTTTCGCCGGAGATATATCACTTGCAATATCTGCGGCAATTTTTGTTTCGAGCTTCTTGTAGCAACCGATCTCGTGAATCATGGTACGAATTCGTCGTATTTTTACTCTATTTTGCGGTCTTTATGGTTAACGTCTCCTTTTTGTTAGATTTTGAGTTTTGATTGGGATTTTCTCTATGTTTCTTGATTTTTCATTTTTTTTCCTCTGTTTCATAATCTAGGTGACGATTTTGAATATTTGTGATTTTATATTGTATTCTTAATGTTTAGCGACAATGTAGTTCGTGCAGCCTTTAGCGTTGATGATAGAGTTCCTTTATTTTTCTATTCATTTTTGATGAATTTATTGTGGGCATCAGATCATAGCTGAAACTTTTACCTTCTCATAGATCTCCTTAGGAAGCTGGTTGTTTTTTCTTCGTAGGCGTTTGCTTTTTCTTTTGTTCTTCTTTGCATTGCTCTAATTTTTCGTTTGCGTTTTCTGATGATGACTCAACGTAGCTTTCTGACTTTATTTGTTGATCTGATTTTTGTTTTGAAATTATAGATTGTTGGTTTATCCGGTATGTTGTATGTCGGTGTCTGCATTGTACCTTATTGATGAGAAATACCATTTCATGATCATAGTATTTGCATTTTATTTTGCGCTAGCACGCGCCACAATTGTCTTCACTTTTCTTTTCATTGTTCGATTAGGATTTTTTTATTTACTGACTGAAGTTTGTAATCCGTGCCTGTTATTTGTTTTCCCTCTCTGGATATATTTTTATGAGTACGTTCTTATGCAGACAACTTCAAGGAGGCTTGCCGACAGGAAGATAGAGAGGTTTGACAAGAATATTACCAAGCGTGGTGCAGTCTCTGAGACTAGCACAAAGAAGGGAAACAACTACCCTGTTGGCCCTATCTTGCTGGGGTTTTTCGTTTTCGTTGTTATTGGATCATGTAAACTTCCCTTATCCTTTCCCATTTACTTACGTCTCAGACTATCATTGATTTGTTGATGCAACTATATGACCTTTTTAAAGTAATTTTCTTGCTGATGAGTTTGGTGATTTAACACTGAATATCATCTAGATCATGGAAGTATAATTCTTGTGAGCGAAAGTTGTGTTCTCAAATTAAGGATACACTGATGTTCCTAGTGATGTAGTGTCAAGACTCCTGACTACAAATTTTAGAGAAATCGATGCAAGGTTTTGATGATATCAATCATGTCATATGTGTTCAAGAAAGCATTTTATCCAAAAAATTGATTTGTTTCACCATTCTCTCACATTTCTGGAGTTTGATGTGATCCTGGCAATTGTTAACATTTAGAAAATGCAGTTTCATCTTAATTCTAAATAAAGGTAGACATGTGACTATATGAGAAAACTTGGATTTCTTGTTTCATCTGTAATAAACATTCGTTCTTTTGTTACTTTGCTACTGTCTTATATATCAAACGTATGACCCTTTTGGTCTTGCTTGTGTATTTGCAGCGCTGTTTCAGATAATCAGGACGGCAACAAGTGGAGGGATGGCTTAATCACAGTCAATATTTTTGGCTCCTAGAACGTGGTGACAGTTTGTTTCTTCGGTGTTTTTGTCGTGGTTACTTCCGAGTGTGTAGATGACGAACCTTTTCTATGTTACAGTGTACTTTCTCCATTATCATCAAATTTAAGCCCTTTAATAATCACTATGTTATGAGTATATTCTCTCCAAAATGTTCAAATTTAAAATTCTATGGATAAATATTATAATGCAGAGATTGCTGGATCGAGTAAAATGATAATGGTGGATTAAAGGTTTTCATCCTCGGTTGGAGGATATTTATATATGTATGCATGCACGTTATAATAGCTCAGCAGAAACTCTGAAATTTATATATACTTGCGCGCACACCATAATAAACCAGTAAGAAGTTGTGAAAGATAAAAGATAAGTACTCGATAGAGAAGTGAGGTTAAGTTTTATCTAGTCTAGATTATTTTCAAGGGAAATAGCATCCATTCATTAACCATTGAAACATTCAAATCTAGAATGTATTATAACAAAGGAAAATGTTCCACAATTGCTAGGCGTAGGTGTTTCATGATAGGATTTTGAGACTCTTTTTACCGTGAGAAAACGCAATTTCGAGACGGAAATAGCAGAGCGACGGATTATTTCATCCTACCCCTGCAGGCAGTGCCTGCAGGGGTACATCCAAGGGCCAGAATTTTTTCTGGTCCAATTTTATTTTTTTTTATTTTTTTTTTCCCCATGAGGTGGAATCTCAACCACTCATATGGGGTGTGGGCACTGCCCACACACCCATAATCGAACTAACCCAGAGCGACCGGATTTAAAACCGGCCTCTAATTATAAAAGTCAACAATTTGAAGTCCCATTGAGCACTTGAACTTGTGTTTATCAGCTGCTTTCATCTGTTCCCAGTCATTGATTGTGTATCTTTCTTCCGGTACGGTGCCAAAAAAACCTTTTGCTTTTTAACATTAATAAACCATGAATTACCTCTGAATAAAACTAAGCTGCTCTCGGGACCAACAGTTTTATGGAACACGTGAAATCCAGAGTTTTCTTCAAACCTAAAATCAGTTCGCAAGAGAGGAACCCATTAAATTTTAGTCTTTATGTCATCAATATAGGATATCAGTTTTCAAATTTCAATATATGATATCAGATGATTTTTAATGGTGTTTGGATAAGAGGAAATTTTTTTGATAGGATAATAAGAGGAAAATTTCGACCAACTCAAAGTAAAAAAATGTAAAAAGTGGAAGGCATTTTCATCAAGAAAAGAAATTTACTCCTAGTACATGGAGGAACCAAATATGACAGATAAATTGTTGGGAGAAAATGTATAATGATTATTTGGTCAAAGCGTCAAGCTATAGAAACACAAATACAACATCCGACGTACAAGAAGATTTGAAGATACAAGTAATGATATAGACCTCGTACGGCTGCCATAAGAAGAAATCTCAGCTGTCGAGCGTACAGCATACATATTTGAGATCTAGCTACCATTTAAATGCGGTAAATTTAGATCCAGTCCAAAGGAAAATCAAGCCAATGCCGTCAAACAAGGGTGAAATGCAGTACCACAAGCAATCCATTGCTTCTTCCTCCCGCGTGGCAGCACACAGCCAGGCACCTTGAGCCATTCCCTGCTTGACAAATCATAGGAAACAAGCCTATTCATTTGTCTTGATCTCAGTGATAACATGAGCAAGCCCTTGTTACCCAGACAAGTCATTCTAACGTGCTTCCCATAAAACTCCAAGCACCATATGTTTGGCATTCTGTCGACCTCCTTCCACAAAAGAGTCATCTTTTGCAGCTCCCAAATGCAGACACATGTGGCGGCATTTTTAGTCAGCAGCCCTACGAGCATGATCCTCCCTCCACATTCAGCTAATGTATGATCGCTAAGATGTGGAGGACCTGGGATTAGAAACTGTTTCCAGATCCCAGTGTCCATGTTGTAGGACACAAGCCCTTCAGGGTCTGAGCGCATGAAGTAGAGCGTTCTATCAACGGAGACTGCTTGAGACCTGAAATTCAGTGAAAGTGGAAGTTTGATATTCGAGGGCATGATTCCGGGACGAGTCCAGTGGTTTTTTGTCGAGTCGTAGACTTCGTATTCCCCCTCACAACCAACCCAAATGATCTTATATCCTGAGTCTGCAGATCTGCCGTTCAAAGTCATCCCAACTGCTACACGAGACCACACCTTAACGGACCTAGCAGGCAACTCCTTGAAGGATCTTGTCAAGGGATTGCAAATATAGAAGCTCCGGTGGCCTATATCGAGGAAACATACGAGGCCACCTGCTGATGCCACTGGCAACACAATCAATTTTGTTGGCAAGGCAGGCACAGTTGGATGGTGCCACTTCTTTGATAATGGATCATACATGGCTCCAGTATTGACATTTTCATGAGTGATGGTATAAAACCAAGGTTGAGCTTGCTCGACTTGAGCACATTGATGGGAAAAACTTTGAGAAGTCAGCAATGAATTCCACTTTTGGCAAACCGAACGGAAACGGAAAAAAGTTGCAATTGGAAGTCTTGAAATCACAACTTCAAAGAGATCCTCCGGAAATTCTTTCCAGATGGTTTGTTCCATGCTTTCAGCGGAGCTTGTCATGGCAGTTGCTTTCCCTCGATTGCGTTCCTTACGTGGTTTTTTTGTGGGTGGAGGTTTTCCAGGTTCCATCATCTTCAAGTTTTCAGATTTACCAGCAGTCATAGTTAGATTATAGCAACCGTCTTCCAAAGAACTACCATCTAGATTGAAAAAACACCATCTGCAGAGCAACTGAAGTATCTTGAGATGCTTAATGTCAAAAGACAAGGATAAATTTTATTCTAATAGAAGCAAAAAACAAGAATTAAGGAAACAATAACTAAAAACACTGCATACCAACAGAATTGTCATTTCCGAAAGCAAAGACATTCCAGAGACCACACAAGGACATCTAAAGTTTAAACAGAAGGCTGCGTATGCAATTTAACATTTACACATTAAAATTGTTTGTGCATGTAATTATATCTTATATATCTCATAACAAAAATCAGTCAGCACAGCTGATGAACATAATCAAAAGGCAGATAAAAAGTAAAGGTAAAATAAAATAGTCAAGATAATCAACATCTAAGATGAATTGGTTAGTGATGATACTTTGCAAGGGACTTGTAATATAGCATCAAAATGATTACATAAAACTTTGAAGTATTAATTGCACATCAATGAAAGTTAGTTCTTTCAATGCAAGGATATGTCGATCAAACTTGTTTGGGACAAGAGTGAAAGCTTTCAGACATCCTGGGCACATGCCTCTAATGAAGTCCAGATTGCTTTAAGGTAGAAAAGTATCATTGCAAGAAGTTTTGACATCAATACAATATATCAATTTAAAAATCCCCTTTTACAAGAAAAAAGATCTTGAATCCTGGAAATAAAACTGTCATTTCGGCCGAGGTATGGCCAGATAGATTCGACAAAAAATGAGTTGAGGCTAATAAATTCGTGAGCTGAATTGTGTAAGGGCCTGAATATTTAGCCAGATTAAAATATGGTATGTGTTCGAATGGGAACAAGCTCAGGCAGTTAAAAGTCTGTCCCAATGTAGAAGCTCTTTTGGATTCCAAAAACTGAAAGCATGTTCGATTCTATGTCTCTATGTTTCTTAGGAAATTTTGAGCACCTAAATCTCATTAGCTAGGAATATATGATTTTGTGTGATTGTTAATTTTATGTATTGGCATTAGATTTAGCTTTGCCCCAAAGAATTAGCTTTATCAATGGGGTGAGTTCTGCTAACCCAAAACTCAGTTCACAGCGCCCAATTGACAGGCCAGCCTGAATAATAACCAAAACTCGGTCTACATAGCATAAATGACAAGCCTACCTGCAAAATAAAAATGTATAGCTGCTTAATCTAGCTAGATTATGTGATCTACGTTCCATTGGACATATTGAAAAACAGTTGAGATGAGTGACTAGAACCCGTAAATTTACACAGAGCTATTATCATTGAGTGTTGTCCCTGCAAGATTAAGCTGTGTTTGTCTTCACATTTGAAATCACAGCAAATATACAACCCCAGAGTCCCAGACCTCCACTTCACCAGGAAAACATTTCTTCCTATTAAAGCATGCACTGATCTACAATTCCCTTAGTATATGAAGATACATGAGTGAACATTTGGTTTAAGATATAAGTCAGTAACCAAAACACGTATTCAACTTATGCATTAAATACTAAGTTAAACAGATGATTCCATACAGATATATTTGGTAAAAGGCATGGGACGGTCTCTAACTTGACAAAAAAATTGGACGTGCTGCAGCTTTCAATATCAGTTTTAAGCAAAAAATTCTCTTTACATACCTAAAAGTAATTTCTCTAGATTGCACTAAAAAGTGCAGAATATTTCAAAATTTCGTGTATGTACGACAATTCTAACATCTACATCCATACGTATTTAAGTCAAATTTTACATTTTTTCAACAAAAAATAATTTCACCCCAACTCTCTCGTTTTTTTTTTGGGACACGGAACTTTGCCCCCACCAAAACATTAAACCCAGTAAATCAGAAGCTACACACAATTAAAAAAAATGAAATCTTGAAACACGCAAAATCGGCGCCCGTCAAAACATATACAACAAGCAGCAACAATCATCAAGAAACCAGGTAAAAATCCTAAGCAAACACCCAAAAATCACAGACCTGAAGGGATGCTGCTGAAGCGAAGCCTGAGGTCGAGCCTGGAAGTGAAGGAAGTAATTCGAAGGAACCGCGGTAGGGGGCGGAGAACCGTAGAGCTCTAAAACCTCTTGTAATTGTCCAATAAGTTGCCTTAGCATGGCCACCCCTTCCATCATCCCATGACCAGAGCCCTCCCCACCCTCAACCCCTCCCCCACCCCGTCCATTATCTCTCTCTCTCTCTCTCTATCTATAGCTTGTGAGTATCTATATTTAGCTGTGTAGTATCTATATTTCGTCGACGGGAGGTTTCCTTTTGTTTTTATTGTTATTAATTCGGCGAATCATAATTCGCCACGTATCTGACCATATACGTTTGATGAGTAGATTGACCGTGTACGCCAACTTTCCTCTTGTTGTTGCCCAAATTACCCCTAACTACGTATATTGATTTATTTTTAATACAAATTTTAGTGATTGGTTTGATTTCAGGTAAAAACTTGTATGACACTGTCTCACAGGTCGTATTTTGTGAGACAGATCTCTTATTTGGAGTATCCATGAAAAAATATTATTTTTTATGCTAAGAGTATTACTTTTTATTGTGAATATCGGTAGGATTGACCTGTCTCTCAGATTAAGATCCGTGAGACGGTCTCACATGAGTCTCACTCTTTAAGTTAATATCAAATTATATTTTATAATTTTATCAGATTATTATGTAGATTAAATTCATAGCTTGATATATTAATTTGTTTCAGTATAAAAGTTTGTTGTTAGCTAGTATAGATTTAGGTATTTTACGAACTTCTTATTAATTATCAAATAAAATAATGTAGATCTTAAATATTTGATGTATTTGAAAATTTTTGAATCTGAAATGAATCTTAAAATATGGGTCCATTTCGAAAATAGTAGGACGGGTTAACTTTGTCCATATTACAATAATAAATTATATTTTTCATAGATGAACCAAATAGAAAAACCAAAATAATAACTTAGACTCCATTCGATTAGCACATTAAGTACTTGAATGTAGAGTAGAGTAGGTGCATCCGTAAAATTGGTAATTACTAGAAGCAGTTTTCTAAAAAGCAAGAATTAAACACAATTAAATGTAAATTATAATTATTAAACATGATATTTTAATTTTTAGATGTTGAGGTAACTTTTTACATATGTGTAAAAGTTAACTTTAACATTTACATATTTGATAATATAATTTTTTTTAAATGCCTAATTAAAATATTTGAATAAGATGTCAAATAATATTGCATATGTTATAATATATTTAGTTTGCTTAATCAAAATTGATATGATATGATAAATTACTATTCTCTCATTTTCAATAATAAATAAATATAAATAAAAAGAAATGAATGAACTATAACATTATAAATTCACATTCAATGATTTTTTTTATTGAAATGAGATAAATAATCAATGATTTGATTGATGTGAGATAAATAATCAACATATAAAATTATAAGATTAATTACATAAATAATCTAGCAAAAAGTGTAAAAGATATAAAACTCTCTAAAAATATTAATAAGCTAAGACATCATTCAGCTTTTTAGAAACGAAACACATTGAACTCTTATATAAGAAACATGATGTCTAAAATACTAGAATATCTATATATGGTGTTTTTGGTTTATTTTTTACGGAGTGATGTGTATATAAGTTTGATATATTGCAAGCTCACGATAAAGACCTATATGAGCATCAACAAGGCGATGTTCGTCTATCGATGCAATGAAAAAAACACATACACACTATCGATGTATATATATAGATATATAGATAGATGAACCAGTATACAAAATTTAAATGTGTGATGCCTTTAGATCGATTTGTCAGTAAGAAAACGATGGTTCAGGCTTGCACAAAAGTCTAAAAACAAAATATTGAATGCAATGTGTGATGACCCCGTAATCAAAAGGTAGGGACCCAGTCATATATTGAATGAAATGAGACTTTTACTATTTCTATTAATTAATTATTCATTTATTTAAATTTTGATTTATTAACTTTAGATTTTATTAAATTTAGACTTAAAATATAAGAATCTTAGGGGTGATCCAATAATATAATAATGTTTAAAATTTAAACTGGCTCAAGGGTAAAAAGGAAAAACAAACAAGAATCCGCTCAGCCTCAGGAAATTGATAAGAAATTTTGTTTGGTCCACCCACCCTTCTCTTTGATGGCCAATGATGAAATTAATTTTCGCTTTAATCACATCAACGGCCACAATTCAACACTCAAGCGAACGATCAACGGTTGGATTACTTCTCCTTCGCAGGCCTTTCCCCCCTCTACCTTCTTTCCACGTAAAACGACATGATTGTTCAACGCCTCTCGGATTTTCCCTTTTTCCCGATTAAATAATGTAATTACATGAAATTTGGACTTTTGTACATTTTTTTTCAAAAACAAAATTAATTGTGCTTTAAATCAACGGTACCATCAAATTAAATTTCACAAAAATTAATATGAGATAACGTCATTTTTATGAGATATATGTTCTTTAAATTTATAGATTAAAAAATTCAATGGATTCTACGGTAAAGATCTAGTACAACATGACTTATAAGTTACAACTAGTAGTTCGTAATCCAGTATGAATTTTTTGCTTAAAACTTTTCACAAATCAATAAAATTATACATTTTAGGAATTAAGTACTAGCAGTGAGTATTTCTTACAAATTTGATAAAATAAAATCCATATATTTACAAACAATATCTTAATTTATTCCAAATACCGAGATTTGAGGGAAAAAAGTCATAATTAGTCTTTCACTTCAGTTAGATTTTTTATTTTTATTTTTGGTAAAATACCGATTCGTTTAGTTTTGAAATGTAATTTTCAATAGAAATGAGATTAATTCATATGTGGTAGACCCTGAATGGCGAAGTTATCTCTTGTTTGGTTTGGATCGGAAAAGTTGTTTGAATGGTGTCTCTTTTTGGTAGTGGTTCGATACAAATTTTTCAAAATTAGAAGCTTGCTTCATCTTTTAAACATCTAGTAGGTCAATAATATTGCTCCAAGATTCAGAAATATCGAAAGCAACATGAAATATAATATTGATCAAGAAATACAAAAATAGCAAAAAATTCAGCCATACTTCCGTGCATGCTGAATAAACTTCGAGCTAATGCAATAGCTTGTAGCCTATCTAAATCACATGTGACAAAATTACATCTAACAAAGTGTCGTTAAAGAAAATCGAACTCGTGAACATTGATCAAATTTTCGTATACTCCATAACTCGTAGACTCTTTTAAATTCCCTAAAATCCATTATCAAATAACGTAACGCGTGCATAACCCAACCCGCTATTGGCAACATCATTGCTATGTATCGTCGCCTGTACATCACGAAACAGATTTAGTATTTTCTATTTTTTGACTGAAAATAGCATTTTATCCGAAATTTGGGAATTAAAGCTATAAAAAAATAAAGTGTAAGGTAATAAAGATATAAAGGTGAATAAAATGATTGCGTTTTCACGAAAACCAATGTAAAGAATTAGATGGCTGGGTGATGATTTAGTGCGTGTCTAAGCCCAATACTAATCATAATGTGTCATGATTATAATCGTCATCATCGTTCAAACTGTAATAGATCACTTGTTCTTTTACGTGTGCATCCTTTTACTGATTTGACTGTCGTAATTTCGCTTTATTGAATTCAAGACTACACCCCCCACCCCCCACCACCACATTCTTACTCCATTCTTGATTTATTCTGCATTTTGAATTTAGTTTTTGGGAAACATTCAAATTAACCGAATATTATTCATTTTTTTTTATTTTTTTATAACAAACTAATCGGATTGAGATTGTGTTATTATGAGTGTAGAATTCACTTAATATCGTAATGAACAGCTCAATTTGAGTTTAAAGTTCGAGAGGAATCTTCATTTTTAAAATGTTGATTTCATAATTTGTTTTGGTGGATGTCTTAATTATTTATCTGGAGGATGTGATTTTGTTTTTTTGTTTTTTACGATATTAGAGATTTAGAATTTGATATACTAGTGAGAGGTACTTGTCTTTTTGTAGAATTGTTCGTACATATATACAGTGGAATTTTTATAAATTAATAATGTTGGGATCATGAAATTTATTAATTTATGAAGATATTAAATTGATAATTTATTATTTTAAAAAATATTTTTTATTAGACGAACATACAAATTATTGTGTTCGTACTGTTGTTATTATTGTCTAGATTTTTTGAATTAACGCGAACATTAAAATTTATTATATATATTTACACGAAAGACAAAAACTGTGTGAGACGGTCTCACGAGTCATGTTTTATGAGACATATCTCTTATTTTGGTCATCCATGAAAAAATATTAATTTTATGCTCAGATTATTACTTTTTATATTGAATATCGATATGGTTGACCCGTCTCACAAATAAATATTCGTGAGACCGTCTCACAAAAGACCTACTCTTAGAAACAAAAACTTGTGCGAGACGGTTTCACGGTTCGTATTTTGTGAGACAAATATCTTATTTAGGTCATCCATGAAAAAGTATTACTTTTTATGCTAAAAGTATTATTTTTATTGTAAATATCGATAGGGTTGACCTGTCTCACGGATAAAGATTCGTGATACCGTGTCACCAAAGACATACTCATAATTCGAAACATAACATGAAACATTCGGTACAATACATCAAATTTATTAATTTACGTGGTAATCTAAATTCCAAAATATATTTCAAGTGGATCGTAACATCCAATTATCATTCGTTACACCAATCTAACATAGCCCCCACTCTTTGAAGTTTAGTTTTTAATCTTGTTTGGTGAAAACGATGTTATTGATTTTCAACTCGAATTTATGTTTTTTGGACAAATGTTGTTGTCTTACTTTCTATGGGAAAAATGTTATCCCAAGTCTCCAACTCTGAGATGCCAATGAACAATGTACAGATCTCCCTGAAAAATTAGAAGGAAAAAAAAAACATGCAACCCTATATTACTATTATTTTTCAGATAAAAAATTAGAAAAAATGTCAATTTTATTCATGTATGTATTGGTATATGATATTTGTAGTCGTATATATTTCGTTATATCAATTATAGTCATGCAACTATATTTCTTTTTAGCATTTCAATCCTTCTTTCCAAAATCATATAATTAAATGATCAATTGTTAAATTTTTGTAAGTATGCCGTTAAAAAAATTTATCGATGTATGCACTTGCGTTTGACAACTTAATTATAAATTTTAAAAATTATATTAGACACATAATTAAATGAATTTGATGTAAATGACTAAAATTGATAAATAAAAAACCATATTTACATAACTTTAATTGATTTAATGAAACATACACAATTAAAAATGTCATAACCAATACATAAAAAATTAAAATGACATTTTACCTTAAAAATTTCAGGATTTTGGTGTTCGTTTTAGCATTAAGTCAACACAACTTTTAACACATGGTAATAAATAAAACTTGCATTTTCCTTTCTATTTTTATCTTGTCAACATTTTATATATTTTGTATATTTGAATTTTAGCAAAAAAATATGGTTTAATATTAATATTAAATGGAATGGGGTTGCTTGAAAGTTAATCCGAATCCATTTTAATATGGTTTGATTGAAATCGATACATAATATTTTAATTTTTTTATTACTTTGCTCCATAAATAAATGATTCCTATTATGTTACATCCAATTCAATTTGAACCGATTGCAAATTCTGTTGAGCTAAAATAACTGACCTTATTAGAAACCAATTTTAATTTCAGTTAATTAGTTCCATTTCAGTTTTTAATAAAAAAACTCAGTTAAATCAAACAAACCCAACAAACTAAAATTTTAATAAAATTTAATATTATTAAATATTTGAATATAGTTTATCAAGAAATAAATATAACAAATTGCTGATAAAATTTTATCAGACAATAGAAGTAGACTTAAAATATTTTTTTAAAATTTAATAATAAATATAAATATATTTAATTAAATTTTTATATCATATTTATTTATTGAAAATTGTTTTTTTTTTTAATGTATATGTTTGGTATACCTATCGAAATAATTTCGGCAAGATAAGTGCCGGTAGGTGATATATAACATTTATTTTATTTACGACAAAACATTAAACTTGAAATTATTACACACTTGAAAATCGAAAAACATAAATTATCCAACATAGATCGTGTATACATACACGTTTGATATTACAGCCTCAGTACGTAGTCTGCGGCAATGCTTATCGGTTCATTCCTCCGACAAACGGGGCAGCTGTTACCCCTTGTCCTTGATTTTGTTTCTCCATGTTGCCATGCCATCCTACAAATTTATACAAATATAAGAGATCAGGTCTTTCTATTCTAATCTTGCTGGAATTGAAGAGCAGTAGATTCCATATATGTTATGATTCTTTATCATCTTTTTCATACATAGGAAACTACGGGTCTCTAATTTATGTAAAATAACAATCCCATTCTCATTTTGCACTTAATCTTCCACCTTTCGTATTGAGCTTTCCATCTGAATTTATGATTTTTGGTTGTTGCAACATTTCGATGCTTACAAATTAAACACACCAAGCAAAACAGCATCAAGAAAAACCAGTAAATAATTACCAAGAGACATATCGAATCCACGGTGTTGGAGCTCTCGATATTCTTGACACAAGGCGCACGTTTCGCAACAACAATGAACCAAACAATCTCCGCATGGGGACTCAGGCAGCTTGTACTGAGTTCTCATTCGAGATCGATAGAAGCACGAATATATGCAAGTACATCCAGTGACAACTGCTATCAGGGCGTACAAAGCCCCACTGGCTCCGCAAGCTAATTTTCAACATGCAACATTCTCCATCATATTCGATATTATATAAAATCAAGTAAAAGAATAAATAAAAATGACTCACAAGTTGACCCTTGATCAACTATCTCAGCAATTTGTCCAAAAGTGATACACGGGCACCAACATGTTAAGCAACCTGTGTATATAATTCAACGTCAGTTTCTGTACGATAAATTCAAAGTAAGATATAATTATAGACAAAAAGTTGTGTGAGACGGTCTCACGGATCGTATTTGTGAGACGGATCTCTTATTTGGGTCATCCATGAAAAAGTATTACTTTTTATGTTAAGAATATTACTTTTTATTGTGAATATGAGTAGGGTTGACCCGTCTCACAGATTAAGATCCGTGAGAAGTCTTACATAAGCCCACTCATAATTATGATGATCCCATAAGCTAGATGACGGAGCCTTTTATTTTTATTTTTAGATTCATAAATTTATGGTGATATATATTCCCCAGTGTTTTAATCATCTTTCAACCTTTCCGAGATTTCAAATATTACTTTTAGTCCTTCATTACAAACTTACAAAAATATAAATTTTTTAAAAAATATATTTGTTTACGTATTAATTTAAAATACGAAAAAAATTTAAAAATTAATTTTCAGTCAATTTTTTTTAAAAAAAATTAATACTAATTTCAATTATATGAGCGAATAAAATTTTCTGATTTTCTTATTAGTGGAATAATTTTATTAACAAATTTATACTTATAATTTTAAACATTGTAGAATTTCAAGATTAATAGTTATAATTTTTAAAAATAAAATTTAATTTTAAACAAAAAATGAAACAAATTATTTTATCAATCGAATCATAAAATTTCTTCATAAATTATAGTCTAAAATCTTAAATTTTATTTTATTTTTTAATCATACTTGTTGAGAAATTATTGAACTATTAAAAAATCAATTATAGAATTCAAAATTTTCTGTGATATTAAAATAAAAATTATTAAATGAGTAATCAATAAAAAAATAAAAAATCTGAAAATAAAAAAATGTATATACGGATAAATTTTGGAAATTAGAGAGTGCTAGAGTTAGATGAGTGGAGAGTACATTCATTTGTATAGATCATAAATTTAAAATAAAAAAATTCAATTATAGAATTAAAATTATAAAATTTATTAAAAAGCAATCAATAAAAAATGAAAAATCTTAAATGAATAAAAAGAAAATGTAAATAGTGATGAATTTTGATAATCAGGAAATGACAGAGATAGATGATATTAAAGAAGATGTAAAGAGAAGAGAGATGATGTGAGGTTAGAGAGAAAAAAGAAAAAAATTGTGTATGAGTTAAAATTTAAAAAATTTATCCAAATTTTTGGTTGAACCAAAAATATTTTTTGTCAATTTATGGTTGTATATTATGTTTTAATGTTTGTATGACAATAAATATCATAAAATCATTAAAAATCTGTAGAAAATTTAAATACATCTAAACTTTTATAGAGTTTAAGTCAATATTGAATACTATTTGATTTTTTAGAACTCTATGAAAAAATATTTTGAGTACTACTAAACATCTATATAGTATGCAAAAATCTTGATTCAATACGTCCATGCTTTTACAAAAATAATTAAAAACCATTAAATCTCGTGCAATAAATAAACCCCTGTCAGCTTTATGTATATATAACTGCGATTCTCTCTCTATCATATATACTAATTGTATGAGCAAGGAAACAGTATATATACTGCCGGTCACTCACAATTGGGGACATCAGAGCAGCAATCACAGAGGCCAGTGGACCACTGGCCCGGATCCCCGCCTTGAACGTTCAGAGCCGGCATAGGTATGCCCGTTGCCGCCTGTGGTCGGCCGTATACTGGCGGTTCCACTGGTGGTTGAGACTTTTCCATGGAGTCTTCCGCTTTACCCATTCTATCTTACTCGGAAGAAAATATAAAATATATTCTCTGTTATTTTGTATGTATCATTAATTAATGTCTAGCAAAGCTACTAATCAGGTTATATATGCAGCCTACACAATATCTTCAATACCGACTTGGTGCTGTTGGCCATTTCTTTTCCACGAATCATCGTCGTTGCCGGTCAAGTCAACTACACTCCCCAAATTTAATTAATAATAACGTCCTCGTAGAAAAATCACTCTCCCGTTCTGATTTTGTCTTTCTGAATATGATAATGGTGTGGTCCTCCTACCTTTGAGTACATGTAACATGAGCACATTAATTATTCGTTGACAAAAACTTATGTGAGACGATCTCATGAGTCATATTTTGTGAGACAGATCTCTTATTTAGATCATCCATGAAAACTTATTACTTTTTATGTTAAGATTATTATATTACTCTTTATTGTGAATATTGGTAGGGTTGACCAGTCTCATAGATAAAGATTCGTAAGACCGCCTCACAAGAGACCTACTCTTCGTATTGTTATTAATTAAAAAAATCATTTTTTTAAGAAAACAAATTAAAATACCCGGAAAATAACCAGCTACGACAATTCTTAGTCGAGCTGCTGAACTCGTTTTCGTGGTCAGAAGAAGGCTACCAGTGAAGGCCAATTCTATATGAATTGGCAAGATATTATATCAAATTATAGAGATGATTTAAACCACATGTGTGCGTGTGTGTGTTGGCTAAGTCGTGGTTTTGTGCTTATCTTTAAAATTATATGGGTTATGGAAGTTTGGTCACCCACTCAATCATTTATTTAGTCTTCATTTACAAGTAATGAATAATAAATATTGAAAGGAATATCTTATTTTTTTAATTTATTTTTTCTTTATTGTTGATATTGAGATATTAAATATGGTGTTTCGTTTTTTGTTGTGTTTTTCTTGAATGTTCGCAAGCGCACGACGTCAAGTTATAGTAAAATATAATTTTGAGCACAAGTGTCGATTCAACGAGAAGTGTGCATAAAAATGTATATTAATTCTTGTAATTAAAATAGTCTCAATTTTCTTTAGAATAATCAATTAAAAGGTTGGTTTGCTTGAACGAATTAAATAAAAACAAAGAATTAATCTAATCACCGAATTAAAGAATAACAATTAGAGAAAATATCTAGAGAAAATATTTCACCAAGTTTCCACGACAATTATTCCCAGTTAAATTTATATTCTTGAAGTCCAATTATTTAATGGCTAAGAACACTAAATTATGTTATTCCCCATTTTCCAAGTGACGAATAAATTGTATCAATCAAATTTCGATTCAATTATCCCTAATAAAATCTAAGTTTAATTGATAGATGCAAAGGATGTTCTTATCTAAGCCTCGCTAAAGTTATACGCCTTCCGAATGATATAAACAATCCAAAACGTGTTTCTAATGATATATAATCCTAGTCCCTCTCCCGAGTTATAGAATTAATCAAACAACACACAATTTATGGCCAGTAAATTGCAGTGAACTAAATATAGAGAACACAATTAAACAAGAGCGTAATTCAATCAAATAAATCACTGCGTCAAATCATCGTATCCACAAAGTTACGTCATTCTCTAGACTAGAAGATTAGTTCATAATGAATTCTAAATAAAAACAACACATATTCGAAGGTTTAGACATTGAAATACAAGAAAATATAAAGGTGAAATAATAGATGACAAATCCGAAGTGTCGTCTCCGTCCCCAGATCCGTCATTTTTCGTATTCGTGATCGTTCTTTGCACTCTGGATCTTCGTCTCGTGTCTGCGCCTCTCTCCCATGTGTTTTTATCTCCCAAGGCGGGTGAGTCCATTTCTGACCTAGCTAGCGGCTTTTTATAAGTTTTCTAAACGCCGCAGCGCTCGGTTGCGCGTGATGTCGCGCGGCCGCGCGCAAGCTTCTGGTCGCTGGCTCTTTTCTGAGCGCGCGGCTGCGCGAGAAGTGGCGCGGTGGCGCGCACCATTCTGTCGCATGGCTTGTTGTTGCGCGCGCGCTCTCGCGCATGATGTGGGCAGTGGCGCACGCCTCTCGGGTCTTCATGTTGTATCTGTGCGCGTGCTTGCGCGAGAATTGCTGTGGTGGCGCGCAAGCTGATGGTCTCTCGCCTATATTCCTGTGCGCGCGGTTGCGCGTGAAGTTGCGTGGCCGCGCGCGCCTCTGCCCAATTCTTGCATGTATGCGCGCGCGGCCGCGCAAGCGCGTGACGTTGCGCGGCCGCGCGCGCACCTCTGTCCGATGGCGTGCTCGCGACTGTGCACTTCTTGGTCCGTTTTCGCACACCGCTCTGTTTTCTTGGTCCACTTGGCTTCGTTTCCACTTTTTCTCCATACCTAAAATGACAATCAAAACAAGCCAAAAACGCATAATTTCATTCGAAACTAACATAATTCAATATGGATTATAATATAAATTAAGTGCAAATCTTGCACTTATCATATTTCTAGATTAATAAAAGTTTCTATATTATCGATGTTTTCATTGTTCCATAATATTGTGATATTTATGATAAAATATCTAGATATTATATTTTTGTTCAAAAATGAAATTTTTGTTTTTTCTATTTGTGTATGATTCTATATAAAGAATAAACTTTATGGCAATGGTATATAAATAAGATATTGGTGCTGCTGCGTGGGTGCAACGGTGGTTTTTGAGAGTTGAAGGAAGAACAAAGAATTATATCAGTGAAGATTTTGCATGATCGACTCACATTGTTTGTTGTTTTGCTGTGAAGTGTTGAGACACTCAAAGACGACACTTGTGTAAAATGTTGGTTGAATAGTTATTTGTGGCTCCGAGTTTCAGCAATATAGTAGTTGCATATGTGATTTTGTTTTTGTGTATTTGACATGCAATTTAATTCTTTGACTTGTTAAAGAAGTTAGTTTTTCGTAGATTCACTAGTATATGTTTTGTAAACTATTTACAATTTTATAGTGAATAATTTAGCTTGAGGCACTACACAAGTTTTTGTAGATATGTGTTATAACACCTGCACACAACACTCAAAAGTTGATACAGATAATCTCAATATTTTCTGTAATTTTATAGTAAACAAATCAACTTTCAAATATAAATCAAATTAACCCATTCCGATTCAAACCAACAGGGATGATTTTTCATTGGCTGAATCAGAGACATATTCATTTGAGGGCTATACTGGGCTGTAGTCCAGCCCACTCCATTTTTTTTTTTTTTTTTTTTACTTGAGTTATAATTTAAACCCATCTACCAATCTCCTAGTTAGCCGAGCCCATTTACATGGATGAGACCAAATTTAGCCACAATAACTTCTCAATTGGGTCCTGCAAATGCCTGTCAAGATCAAATCATGTCCTAAAAATATTTAGTAACCTTTTTTGTTTTATATTGAAAGATCAAGCGTTAGCTCCATTCTTAATTTCTCATCAAATAATTGCTCCCACGACCCTGATGGACCGAATAAATTTGTTTTGTGGAGTAAATTTTTTGAGGTAAATAGCTTGCATCGAAATCTTGTTTTGTGTAATAAATTTTTTGAGGTAAATAAAGAAATAGGAACCATTTTTACATACACGAAAATTTATGTGATAATGGCTCACATATCAATTTGTTGAGTCATTAATTGGTTATTGCTTGAATATTTGTTTATGAGCAATTGATTCTTGAGTCTTGATTGTTTGTTGTTGAGTCGTTGATTGACTATTACTTGTTTGATGATTACTTTATTACTTATTTCAAGCCCCCTCCCTCATATTTCTAGATCTGTCTCTGGGCTGACTAGCTAGGTTAATTCTCATGTCCATATGCCTGTTCTAAATATTGAAAACGATTCCATTCAGAAATAAAATCGATTCGTTCAATCTGTTTAATCTGTCACATAAAATAGGTTAGAGGGTTAAATAGGTTAGAGGGTAGTTGGATGTCTCGATGATTTTCTCTGGTACTTACATAATTAAAAGAAAAATAGTTATATATGTATCGGTCATAATATTTTTGCATACAATATAAACGCATTTCATTATAATTTTCTGTAGGAATTGACTAGCATTTGGAGGTTTTACATGTCCACTATTTACACGTGGAATCTCAATCAATATAATTAAAATTCTCGATAAATAACCCAAAGTATGTAATTTCATGTGGTAAAAAAATCAAACAGTGAGACTATATATGACAAATAGATCAAATTCAGCATAACATTCATGCGTTCACTAGATCGAGATATAAATCCAACGTAATGGAACACATCCCATAAAATGCAGATTGACAAAACTATCTCCGGCCCGATATCGAAAGGGGACGATTTTTCTTTGAAAAATGACTAAAATTGGAATTTGAAAAACATTAAGTTTCATAATCGCAAAGAAACAAACATACATGACCGAAATTGCAATTTGTTAGGAAAAATATTTGACCAAAATTGTATATTAACCTAACGTTGCGGATGCTTCGTTTTGAACCAACTAATGGCGATCAAATATTAACGAGACTAATTGCTTCAATATATCTTTTACTATTTATTAAGTTTAAGCATATTAGAATAACTGTTTTTGGTGTCTTTGGTCTGTTTTTTGGTTTCCCTATTTTGCCCCTATTTGATATCAAAATTACATTTTTGTTTTTTTTTTTTTTATTTCAAAAAACATTTTTGTTTTTATTTTTTTTATTACAATTATTCAAATAGCACTTTAGTACCTCGATAATTTGTCAAATTTCATTTTAGTCCATAAATAATTATAAAAATAAATTGTACACACACGCACCGCGTGTGCAGAGTAGCTAGTATACATTATACACACGAGACTAATGTGAACCGGTGTATTGATCTAAATAAAAAGTACGTACACAAGCCCTTGTTAACCACACTCTTTTTCGTAAATACAAATATAAGTAATTTTTATTTTTAACATATATACATCGACGATTAATTTTCTTGTCACACCATAACAGTAATTTTTTTAAATAAAAAAAATCTGAAGGAAAAAAACTTTATAATGACAAGCCAACATAGTTTAAAATTATAAAACAAACATATATATATATATATATATATATATATATATATATAAACATATATATATATATATAAATATTATATATATATATATATATATATATATATATATATATATACATCCATACATATAATTTTGATATCATGCACACCTACCGTGCACACCTTTGTGAGCATCGATGAGGTGTCACTCACCCATTGGATGCACAATTTTTCTATATTTCATCACATCCAATATGTGAATGACACATCATCGGTGCTCACAAAGGTGTGCACGGTACGTGTACATGATATCAAAACTAATATATATATAAAATTAATTTAGCAAACATCACCCAAAGATACCCAAAAACATATATAGATCATGTCCACACATTTGACCTTGCTGGCTTATGCTTATCTTGTCATTGCTCCGACATAACTAGGAGCAACGGTGGCCGGTGTTGGATATTGTCTCTCAACGCTGCCATGATATCCTACCAATTTTCAAAAAAAAAAAACACATTTAATAGATATATATATATATATATATATATATATATATATATATATATATTAGCTTATTATTACTGAAATAAACTCGTGAATCACAGTTACACACACACACACACACATAAATGAAATTCGTATGTATATATATATATAGTTACCGAGGCTCATGTTGAATCCGCGGTGTTTCAGTTCACGATGCATTTGACACAAGGAGCACAATTCGCAGCAGCAATGAACCGCGATGTCTTGGCATAAATTACCAGGAATCATGTATTGTGCTCTCATTTTAGTTCGATAGCGACGAGAATACGCATGTGCGCATCCTGTTAAATATAATATCAGGACATAGATCGCCGCACTCGTTCCGCAAGCTAAAAATTAAAAATTATATATAAATATCAACTCGTGTTCAATATAAATATATATTACAAACATATTCCCGTGACTTACAAGTGGATCCTTTGTCTACAATCTCAGCAACTTGTCCAAATGTTATGCATGAGCACCAACATGTTACGCAACCTATACATTTCACGATATGATAGAAAGTTATACGTGCATGTTTTGAAGTTTTGTTTAGCAAAGAGTACATACTATAAGTTGGGACGGATAAGGGATATCGAACGATATTATTAATTAATGCGCTAATTACTAGAGTTAACTTAAAAAAAATAAATTCAAAAATTTTCCCATAGGCCGGTGGAATATGTATGTGTTTTTTTTAATTAATAAAACATAAAATATATTATATATTTACGATCGAGAGGACTATATATATATATATATATGGTAAAACACCTACAATTGCCGCAATCAGAAAAGCAGTCACACAGGCCAGTGGACCACGTTGATGGAACAAAACTTTGAATTTGCAGCGCGGGCACTGCCACCATCGGTGGCGGCGCCGCAAACGGTTGAGATTTCCCCACTGAACCAGCCATACAAATTAAGTTGAAGAAAGTTCCTAAACTTAGCTAGGAATCTGGTATGGTAGCTATATTGAATGTGTAGAGCAAAATGTAGCTGGTCGTGTTTTATAGTCACATTTCAAGCCTGGATTCAACGGCTTGGTAGGGGGCAAACTTGTTGCAAAAATTAATCGAAGTCAACCACTGCCCAAAAATCAATCAAATTAAACTCACAAATTGTGATTTTATATATTTTGACGGAAGTAACTATGGTCTTTTTAAACAAATTTACATGACTAATTATTTTGGTTGTCAACTATGTCATTTTTGCTTACGTGTTGCGTTGCGTTCATTGGAGCAAGGCTTATCCCACTAATTATACCAATTCTACGATTTTTTTTTTAATAAATAACAACGCAACTAATAAATTAGAAAGCCAATAGTTTTATCTTTCGTTCGATTCTTAGCAGGGCAAAACGATTTTAAATGTAAACTAATTATTAGTGAATATTAGCTGGAAGAAAGTTACAAAAATTAGAAATTCGAGATATATTTATTAACTAATTCGCATACTGATCTTCACAATCCGATGTATTATAGATATCACAATCACCTTTTTTTTAGAACGCGACGTGACCCTTTGATTAACCAAGGAAGATAATCTAAATGTGAATCCGTCATGTAAACATTTTGACTCACATAACACTTATTTTCCGTGCAAGAATCTAGATGTGGCTCCAGTCATATAACACTCTGATCCACATATATAGTACTCGTTTCTCTGTACCATATCTGATACCATTTTGTCATGCCCCGGACTCATATCCACGCAAGCTCCACTACACGATGAGCTTTTATAAGAACTATTATATATCCACCGTCGTTTTATAAAAATGATTAACTCGAATTATAATATAAGTTTATTTTAGCTTTTTATTAACTACTTCACACATTCTTCATAATCCAATGGGATGAGTCCCCACATTTTCGGGCCGGCCCCAATTCCTTGCTAGTGGTAGATTTATTGCATTAATGAATCGAATATATATATCACAACCCCCACACTAAATAATTATTATTTAATTTAAACTTTAAATTGCACTAGTTGACCTTTCCTTTTCTTCGTCTTTTATATATTTTTCAAAATCAATTATCCAGTATTTAATTAATTCATATCCACCTCCCGAAACTAATTATATTTAATTTTTTTAGCTAATTATATTTAATTGTTAACTAGCCATTAAATTAGAATCATTCCTTTGCCCTCCTCAATTAATTTTTAGTTGTCATACACGCGGTTTCAAATTCCATGAGGACATTAATTAGTTATTAAAAATTCCGTTGATATATTTTTTACTCGAATTAAAATTTAATTGTTGCGGTTAGGTAGTGGTGGTAATAATACAACACAAATCATTTAAACCGTACAACGCTATAAGCCTATAACAACTGTTTTCCTATACCAGAGAATTAAGCTTTTCAACGATCATCTTTCCAGTAATTGTAATTCATAATAATCGAACACGATATATATTCTCCAAAAACAATAATATGATCGAGCGTCTATCGTTTTATCAAAAGTCATACTCATATATACATTTACTTCATCGCATAAAATGAGCTCTAAGAGCGTAATCAACATATATAAGATGTTTTCGTCTTTTAATTTTGGTTACTATATGCCAAAAGTGAGTTTTCTGATTTATTACCTTTAAAATAGTAACAATGAAACTAAACTCCGAGGGAAAAAAGCTAGGGGTACTGTGAAAATGGGAAAAAGGAAAGAAAATAATTTTTTTATTTTATTTTGTGAAAAATAAGAACAATGAAATTAGATTCTAAATCTAAGGATGTAAACGAACCAAACCGTTTGCGAGCTATTTGGAACTCAGCTTGATAAAAAGTTCGCTCATTAATCATATCAAACCAAGTTCAAATCAATTTCGAATTCGATAATTTAAGCAAACCATGCTCAAGTCTAAAGATATTCGACTCTTGAGCTTGTAAATATGTTCATTAATAGACTCGCGAGCTAGAGCTCAATTTATTTAAGTGGTTCATAAGCTCGAACTCGGATCTTATTTTATTATTATATCGTCAAATCCCGATCCAAGTCTTTCGTGTCTGTGGAGCCAAGCCCACTTAACCAATGAGTCGTTTGTAACTGATGGGCCGAATCACAACTTGGGCTTTTTCATTGGAATGTTGATGAGCCAAAACACAAATTGGGCTTATTCATTGAAGTAACCCAAATCTGAAAAATGTAAGGGGATGTGCAATAGACTTCGGACCCTTCCTCTATATAAAATATTTTACCGTCAAAATATGACATGACATTTGATAATCTGGACGAAGAGTGTCTTGTAATTAATTTTATACTTATTTTCAATGTTTGTCTCCTTTCTTTGTCTCCTATAATCATAATATGATGTGTGATAAGTTGGTTTTCGGTAGTGTTTGTATTATTTATTTTAAGTGTTTTCAAGTTTTTAGTCGGTGAAATATTTGAAAATTATATGTATATGTCGTGAATCGCTTAAAATAATCTCTTGAAAATACTAACTTCGTGTGGCATGACACTCTAGTATGCTCTTTGCAATCACATTTCTCATCTTTTACAAATTAAAAAAAAAAATATAAGATTAAAAACTTAAAACGTATCAACAGGTAATTTATCTTTCAATATTACGCATTTCCATCTTTCAATTTCGTGTTATACCGACTTTACATTCATCACCTATCAATCAAGCAGTAACTTGGAGCTATATCCTTCTTTATATGACATTATTGAGATTAAATTTAAATATTGGTCTATACTTATAATTATGTGTTCTTTATGACTGTATTTGAACTTCGTCGTAATTATTATTCAAATTCATTGGCTTGCATTTTACTTTTGTTTATTTAAACAAGCCAATAAATTTGATATTCATCGATTCAAATACAACTCGAGTTAAATACGACCAGAAAAGCATGACGTGGGTGAAAATAACAACGTTGGTTAACTTGTAATTATGCTAACTTCCAAAACTACAATCATAGGTGCATTATTCCAATGGCCAAAGTGGGGTTTCGACTTGTATCATTGATTGGGTCCATTAGTCAACACACGCCAACTATTCAAACCGCCTTAATTATTTGGTTAAAAATTTTGGTATACATAACATTCCGGCTATGGCAACTGCACCATTATCATCTCCGTTGTGTGTTTGTGTAGTTTAGCACTCTCTGTTTTTTGGGGTTTAGAGTTTCTAACTCGAAGTTTATATCTTATTTCAGACACACACAAAATCGCTAGACCAAAAGATTCACCACACAGTTTTGAAACATAACTCAAACTTTAATGATATATGAAAAGTGACACAATTTGCTTTTGAATTTTGATCATATACCATGGACCACCTCTGATTCTTTGTTAAATCATTTTACATGTTAATCCTAGATATCTTCTATGAGAGAGAAGTGGTCTCATTTCTAAACCGGATTTTCACCTCGGGTTGCTATTAGCCTAAGTACTAATCTTTACCGCACAGTACTGTATTCATTATTTCTTCGCTGATTTTATTTATCTTTATCATTCAGGTCTTTGCCCGATAGGATCTGTGTCCAAAAGTTGTTGAAAAGCAAACATATGTTGTTTCTATTTTCCGATATATGTTACGTTTGTTATAATTAAGATTATGCTTGTCAGAGTTCTAAAATAATTTATATCACAAACAGTTTATAATATGTCCGAATAAAATTGTTTTCACAAGAAAAACTTATTTTAATATTTCAATTATCTAAAATATCCTTATATATTATTAAATCTGCCCTTTATTTTAAAATCCTAATATAAAATATATAATTAAATTCCATCCAAGAAAAATGGGGAATCAATGGCCCAACCTCAGATTGCAACCTCTCTCTCTCTCTCTCTCTTTTTTATCAAAGATTGGTATCCTAGCTTGCTTACGTTGGGCTACTATAATTAGAATTTTCAAAAGTAACCAATTTCCTAGCATTCAACTAGGAATCAAGAAAGCATATTTATTATTGTTATAAGTCTCTTGTTCTTTAGGAAAAATTACGTAATATTCGATTAAAAAAATGAGTTAGATTTATCTAGAACAAATTAAAAGATACTAAATAATTTATAAATAAAAATAATAATTTACAATCAAGATAATAAAAACATATTTTAATCAACAAACTAGACGTCTGTGGATTTTTGTAAGATAATTTATTCGATTATTTAATGTGTCCAAAGAACAAAAACATGTTAATTTATTATTGTGAAATGGTCCCCACAGTGAAAACACAGCTCACTTGCATTATTTTTTCACTCACACACTTCACTTTCTTCATTTGGTAAAGCAGATCCTTTTGCGCGTTCTCCTTTTCCCCTTGCCTTCTCAAATTTTGATTCTCGCTTCTCTTTATGATATTCTATCAATCCACTTCCGTTCCTTATCGAGTAAAAATTCTCTTTTCCTTTTTTTCGTTTAATCTGTCTGCTCGCTTTTTGTATTCGTGTACAGCTGATTAACTAACCCTCTGTTGCCGTGATGATAATGGGGAAGGGAAAGGGTTTTGTTTTTCCCGAGGGATGGGGAAAAATTCAGTTATTAATGATGGGTTTTCTGTGAGAAGGGAAAAAATTGTTAATTTCTTTTTTGTTTTTCTGTTTTTGGTGGTGGTGGTGGTGGTGGTGGTGTCTGATGTGTTTCCACGTAGTTCAGCTTGTGGGTTTTGTGGCAACGGTGTCCTTTTTAATGGTGTTTTGTTTTCTTTATCGTTCCGAGAAGACATTCTGCGTGGAACTGAAAAGCTTTTCCTTCTATTTTTAGGTTATTACTGATTCCGCTAACAAACCCTAGGTGGGGGGGACCATATATATTATTTCTTATTTTATTGGTATATTATTATTCTTATTAAGTATGGTAATTAATTGTTATAGACAAACAGCTTGTTTTTTAGCGATTTACTTTTTGTATTAACTATGTTTTTGATTTTGGTGGGTCTTAATCAATCGCTCTCCTGTTTGGAAAGAATGGTGCAGTTCCTTTACTGTATATAAGGTGTTACGTGTGATACCCAGTGAATGATAAAATTATTTCCTAACTTTCGAGCATAATATCATCACGCGTACCTATTATCAAAACAGAGAAATGCTCTGCTTTAAATGATAAGGTATGCCATCGGCCACAAACACACACAAACAGAGAGAGAAGTGACTGGAGTATTTTGTGTATTTAATGGATTCTGGAGTTTTTTATTTATTTGGTCACTTTGAATTGTGGAATTTGTTGGCTGATCTTTGTTTAGTTATGATGGTGTTTAAGTGGAGAACCTTTGGTTTTTTGGGTGGTATTGATTTTTCTTGCTACTGATACATTAATTCGTGTGTTTCAATAGTAAAAGTTACCTGATAATTTCTTGAATCCTTTAGTTGTTGTTAACTCCTTTTTTAGTCATGCTTCCAAGAATATTGTATTTCGACAACATTTTTTTTACGCGAATTATTACTTGTTCTCATACTTTTTGAGCATCTTCTGATCGTGTTTTATTTTTCATTGTCTGATCACGAGTCAGTTTTTAATTACCTCCATGCACAAGAGTAATTGAGTAAACTGATTGATGAGCTACTGTTCTGAGATGGATTGGAATAGTAAGTGGGATCGCGAGAACTTTGCTGCCTTTTGTTCGAAACCAATTGACAGTTCCAAGAAGCTCCAATTACCGGATTGGATGATTGTTGATGATGGAGAAATGGATGCTGGATCATTCAATCTCTCATGGGGAGGTGGGAACAGTGGTGCATCTGGCTCTGATGGAGGTCATGGTTCCTCAGCAAAGAGCTCCGCATCGGCTTCTACTGACTCTTCTACTAAGGATAGCTTCAGGTTCATGAAATTTGAGTGTTCTAATGGAAATTTTAGCCAGAAAATGGAATTGAAAGGAGCGGAGGTTTTTGGGATTTCTCCACCTGTGGGGGCTGTTAGCTCTGTGGAAACTTTGATCGGTCTGAAACTCGGAAGACGGACTTATTTTGAGAATAGTGGAGTTGGAGGAAATGGTAAGATGGCATCCTTATCTTCGGTGCCTACTCCATCCAGTAATAAACCCACGCCCAAGAAAACTAAATTTTCTGGTCAGAGTGCTCCAATACCGCGTTGTCAAGTTGAGGACTGCAACCTCGATCTTTCGATGGCTAAAGAATATCACCAAAAGCATAGAGTTTGTGAAAGCCATTCCAAATGCCCTAAGGTTTATGTTGGCGGCAATGAACGTCGATTTTGCCAGCAGTGTAGCAGGTACAAGAACTTCCAAGTGCCAAAACGTTTCACATCTTTGCCTCTTGTCCATTTCTTGCACGACTTGTAGCTAATGTGGGAAGATTTTGAAAAGTGTACAATTCTTGTTTCTGTTTGCAGGTTCCATAGTTTGTCCGAATTTGATGAAAAGAAACGAAGTTGTCGAAGAAGGCTTTCTGATCATAACGCCAGGCGCCGCAAGCCACAGCACGAAACCGTCCGATTTGATTCGACTAGGTTCTCATCGCCATTTCACGGTATTGTACTTGACCTTAATGTTTTGAAGTTTAGTCAACTTCTCTAGCAGGAAAAACTGAAAACTTTGTGGTCTGCGCTTGAATTCTGTCATACTTTGCTCAGTTAATAGGGTTAATGTTTGATTTCGATGTCCAGGCACAGAAAGAAGACAGCAGGTAAGTTTTCTACTGAACAATGCTCCATTTATTCAGCCTAGAATCCCTGCAAATTCCATGGGGGATAGCTCGGAGTTCACCATTACTAAAGGATATGCTTCGAAGTCTTTTGGAGACGGAGGCAGTGGTGAGCCGCACGGTAGTGCAACCAAGTATTCCACTTCGGGGTTTTTGAATTCAGGTTGGTTTCCTATTTCAGGGCTATCCTGTAATGATGTTCAGATAATTAATGCAATTTCAATAATTCAGGTTCCAAGATCACTTCCCACACAGATGCTGCACCGGAATATCATCATGCTCTCTCTCTTCTGTCAAGCAATTCGTGGGGTTCAGGCGAACCAGAAGCCATGCCTCTCTCTTCATCAGAATTCTGGATGACCGGACCGCATCCCCGTGTGCCCACGAACTACTTTCAGGAAATGCCCGTTTTCAGATCTCCGTATGAAGCAGACTTCTATCCGAATGTTTTGAACTGATGGGATCATCATATTCAAATATCACAACCATTTTATCGCTTCGATAGAACTTAAATTACGGTTTTTGTGTTGGTCGTGAACAAATTGGGAATTCAGGGATTGTTCGTTATTTTATTATCTCGAATGCTCGCCTCGTATTCTTTGGCTGTTTGATTCCAGCAGATATAGTTAAATTATATTTTGATTGTGTTGCATTGCGTCACAAGGTTACATAACGTTACAAGCAGAGAAAGACGTGAGTTAGCACCGCTCATTTCCAGAAGGTTGGTCGATGGAACAGAGACGAGTTTATGAGTGACCCATCCACCTCAACTTCCTTCAAATATCTCAACCCTTCAAATATAACATCTTTACTTCGTTTGTAAAGATATTCTAAATTTTAAAAAAGATCGATATTTTAAAGAAAAATCAAGAAAAAAAAATAGACGCGAGGGGTTGAGTTAAAGATGCAATTTTAAATAATTTGAGATATGGCGATACTTTTAAATATTTTATTTTATCGGAATGATACTTAGATCTCTTCAAGATATCAATCATCGAAGCTTGAATCCACCTGTAAAAAATTTTGACATTTCAAACTCATTATAGGTATCTTTACTTCTTCAGCCACGTTAAATATCTTGCAAAATTAACTTAACAAACAGGTGAATTCTCACATGTAAAGTCTTCTGCATTTCCTGTCTTCTTCCATTTCAATCACTATCGCGTCCTATACCATAAATTTAAAAACAATGGCATATGATCGTATAATACACACAATTTATGTCGGCAGGGAAAAAAATTGAACGAATGGGGCCTCCTCTATCAAGTACTTTGGTAGCTCCACCAGCTTTAATATAATAAAGCCAAGGTGAATTTAATTCGAATGCAGAACATTGCGGCAACCACCAGCAATGAACACGACTTTAATGATTTAAAATCGGAAAATTATATTTTTTTTATCGGGGAAAAAATGAAACAATAATTGAAACCATGTTAAGAGTCAGGAAACATAAATATGGGGTTAGAAGGCACAGAGATAATAAGGCCGGTAACTGTCAACCAAATAGTATATTTGTTGAATAATAAAGCAATGGCTTTCCACATCGTGTAATCAAGAAAAGGGATGGTACCAAATTCAAAATGCATTGAGGAACAAACAGGAAGAAATCAAATTTTACTCAAGGACCAGAGCACCTACTATCATCATATTAAACCAGTCACAGCGAGAACCACATCAAATAACAAATTTTGCACTCCAAAGTTTGTCATTTACGGACGAAAAAGTGGGGAGGGTAGGCAAGAAGCCCTGAAAGTTTACCGAATCACCCTACATGCATTGATCTTTTAAGTGACACTGACACCCAAGACACACAAGACGACGCTGCTCGAAGTTCATACTTGGACAACACGATTATTTAGGGAAGCAGAGGTCCTACTCTCACTGTACTCTTAATCAAACAAGAGATAAGGCGCAACCATCTCAATCCACAAAATGTAATTGATTCACATTTTATAACGAAGACTGGGGAAACACGCCCAGAAAGCTACCACGGAGATAAAAGTTAACAAAAAAATTTTGAGACAGACACCATGGAAGGTTCAAACAAGAGCCAGCTGTTGATACAATGACCATACAACTTTCGACCGACAAGAAAGGTCTGGTTAAAATTATAGAAGACATTTAGGGATGCTGTTTCTAAAACAAAGATCTCTTCAACAGCACAGAGACTATTAACACCGAATTGACCAATAGAATATAGCTGAAATGCATGTCTTCATACACTAAATACGCAATACCAGAGTAAACAGTCCTAGAGAATGGCAATCAATTTGTAAATCTTGCAGACACATGATGCAACTTCATAAGGTTATAGACCTTAGGATTCATTAGAGTTAATACACAACTTGACACGAATTGGGAGAAGGCATAATAACTTGACAACCGCTGCAACAGGAAGATGACATGACTGACTTTCAGACACCCAAACTGAGCAACGCTGGACGACAAATCTGGAACTTCTCAACATGCTTAGTACTCACTGGAAAGTATACAACTGTAGTTAATTTATGAAAGGACACAACAAACTAAAATGAACAAATAAACACTTTTAAGAATCAAAATAAACAGGAGATAAAATTTCAGCAACAACTTCCAGCAAAATAGTGCTCGCGTGTAAATTCCCACTCTTGAGTGGTTTTCGAATTTGATACATGTCCGAAGAGTACCAAATGAAACAAGAAATTCATACATATTAGACGTGGCGCACAACAGACCTGATCGTCTGCGCCAGCTGCCTCTGGCGGGGAGTTCACTGTATCGGAGGGTTTATCAGCTCCACAATTCTGTCTGTTACACTTGCTTCTGAAAGGATAGTTTATGTTGTTGCATTTTTCGCATTTCCAACTTCCCTCAGGCATATCTGGTTCTAAATTGCAAAATTAACCAATACATCATTAGGGTAGCGGACAATGATTATTTACCATTACTATTATAATCATTCACTGAACAAAGGAAAAATTATGCAATACATACTTGAATTTTTGTTAAATTTCGCGCCCTGCATAAAGGAATTTCCAAATTACTTTCGAAACCGAAGAAATACAAATCAAGAAAAAAATCCATGTATCAACTATGCAATTCAAAAGTAAACAGGTGATACAAGAAACATGAGTTCATGGGCGGCAGACGACAAAAGGTAGGAATTCAACCTGAGATCCAGGTTTAGGTGTGTTGCACTTCCTCATGTTGCAAACCAATCTAAATGAAAAATTGACGTTGCCACATTTTGGGCAAGCCCAGTCACTATCACGAGTTCCATCTAAGATGATAAAAACATGTGGTGATTCAATAAAAAATAAAATAAGTTTAGATTCAAGATTTACAACAAGGAGCATCTCGTACCACTAGCTTTTCTCTGAGAGCTATCTTCGGGGAAAAACCCAGGTCTAGGCCCCTATAACAGATTACCATCCCATGTTAAAAAACAGGTTAGTGTCCAAATTACAAGTATTATTACCGGATATTTTTACCAGGGCAGGAAACAGGTAACTAGAATCAAAGCCATCGAGCATGCCTCATATTAAACATCATAATGTGAGATGTTGATATAATATGGCTATTAACAGAAAACTTCTACCAATACCCCGAGGTAGCAGACATATGTCGCATAATAAAACCCTTGATAACTATTTTGATAGAGGTAAAAGAGAAGATTCAAAAAGATAACTATTTTGATAGAGGTAAAAGAGAAGATCCAAAAACACAAATTACCATGGCAGGGCTCATAGGCAAAGCCAGGCCATATCGGTCCATCAGCGGTGGCACACCATACATACCACCTGGAGAATGATTAGAACACGGATCATCTAAGAACACTATTACAGCATGATATTACAAGGAAATAAAGGACAGCGGCAAAAAATACAAAGCACATTAGGATAATATCATGGTTGCTATAATATTTGGTAAAAAGGAACCCCAATAAAAAAAACCAGAGAGTACCATTTCCCATCAATGATCCACCAGAGTATGGAGGTGGACCAGATAAATGCAAGGGTCGATATGGGCTGCCACCAGACAGACGACTACCATAGTTGTAGTGATATGCCGAGCCCCCAGAAAATGGAACATCATAAGGAGGCATAGATGGTCCATTGAACATAGAAGAACCATAAGGCGATAGACCCATATACATTGAGGGTGTGCCAGAGCCAACATACGGTGCAGCAGATGAGTATCCCTGAGGTGGTTGCATTGGCTTGACTGCAGATTTCTGAAGCAGATACTTCCGTAAGTTAATAAGGTAAAGACAACAAAAAATTAAAGATCAGTGAAAGCAATTTTATTCCAATTTAAAAGAGTAAAACTTGCCCCCACAACAACAGATACATTGACTGAAGCCATAGTGAAAAAGCTATTTTGTTTATGATACTATGTGGGCCTGAATAAATATCTAAACCAGTCGATGCTATTTTGCATATACCCTAGTTTTCTGGCGGAGAAGTCGAGAACTGAATTTTGATGAGTATTTCTTTTCTTGGTAAAAGGGAGGGTGTTTAAATGAAGATGTTCACATTTTAGTGATCAAAAAACATAATTCCAAGACCAACTCCTGCTGTCATACATACAGAAAACAGAATGAAGTAGCACGCGATCACAGATTCCTTTTAGATATGCAATTCTTACAGCATGGTGATCAGCTGGCCTAGGCTGAGTGCAGTTACGCATATTACAAGTTGTTCTAAATGAGAAATTCACATTGCCACAGCTAGGGCAAGTCCAGTCATCTTCCCTCCGGCCACCTAAAAACACAACAGGCTCTAATGAATACCAGAATCATTGATAACATTCCAGGAACTTTTGTCCAGCTATATGACTAGACTGATATTACACAGCCAAAGATACAACCTTCAAATTTGAGATAATTTGGTTGTAATTGATAAATCAATACAATACAACCAAGGTAAATCTCGGAAAGGGCAGACATTTACGCCGGCTTACACATATATACTCATCCATTAGAACCAACAATTGTTCAAAAGACAAAGACTACCCAGACAACTCACAAATGTTTGAGATTTTCTAAAAAAATATGCCACATACAATTTGGAGCCATTTGGAGATTTATAACATATGAAACATCATTACAAGAGAAATCATCCCAAACATGATATCTGATCCTTCACAACAATACCAACTAATAAGCAAAAAACAGGAGAACCAAATTTCCGGACACCACAGACAATTACTCACTGGTATGAGCATAAATATAATATGCGCATGTATGACATGCAAAACAGACGATCAAAACAGTTCAAATTACTTCAGGTGCTCTAATCTACAGATTGGAAATGCCTTATTTGGATTCCATAGGCAACTTTTGGTCCGCCTTTACAAAATTAAACAAAAAATGACACGTCAATGGCATAAAACTTATACCATCAGTTCGGGCTCGCTTAGCTGCTGAAGGATTTCTGTTGTCGACCTGTAAATATAGAAATCACGGAGGATTTTCGATCAAAAATCAAATTAACAATACATAAAACGAGACCATAGGCAAATTTCGCAACACACATCCTTGTCCCCATTTTTTCAAAAAAAATTCGAACAACAAAATAATAAATCAGAACTAGTGGCGAAAACTAACACGAACCAGTAGATGTAAACGAACAGTTTCTACAAAACAAAAATGTTTCTAAACGAATCGATTCGGAAAAAAAAAATAATAATCAAAGTGAGAAAAAATTGCATCACCTGAGACATTGCAAGAATAAATCTGAATAATTAGAGAGAACAAGAAAAATGAATTGCTTTGTATCGAGGGTTTTGCCAGGGGAGCGAGCTCGACGTTAGGGTAAGAAAAAGATGTCAGCAAATTAACAACGCTTAATTTATATATATATCCCAACTGTTAAAACGGGCACAAACAAGGAGGGCCTAAAGGCCCGGACTATTGGTGTTGATAAACGTTGATATAGATAAGGACGGCCCGATGAACCGCTGGACAGGTCACGAGTTTTGCAGTACGGAGCCGGTGATGATCCCAGGCCTGGAGAATAGGCTCAGCCCATTTTCCTGGGCCCATGACCAACTGTTAATTTTATTTGGGTAAAGATTTGGGTTGTAATTGGATGAGTATATTTGAAATTATGGATTTCGGCTTTTTTTTACTTATTTAAATGAATAAAATTCAATATAATTCTGAATTAAATTTATATCAAGCTAACAAAATTTCAATATTAATTGTAATATATTTCAAATAAACCCAAGGGCCAAGACTGAAGTCGTTTCAAATTCATTTTTCAAATTCTCCCTCAAAACCAAATCCATCGATTCAAACGCAACTCTGATGAATGAACACATTAAGATATTGTTTGGTGTGAGTGACAAGATATTGATTGTTTCAACATCTCTGTTCTATCTAGAATTTGACTCGAGTTCTACTATAACTGAAATTATGTATAATTATGATATTTGTATTTTAAATTTATTATCCAGATATTATATATAATCTTTAATCCGAGCGGACTATCCCAAGCTCATATCCAGGCAGATCATGCCATGTCCAGATCAATTATAAGCTGGACTGGGCCAGCCCTCTTGAAAGAGGAGTACATATATAAAGAAAATAATAGATTGCAATTGAACACTTAATTAAATTTTTAACATGGTTTGGATTTGATTGAACGTAATCCAACTATCAATAATTATTTGACTGTGTCAAATCTTTAATCGTGTATTTCAGGCGATTTTATATAGTTGACTTTTAAGCTACAAGACGGAGTTTTTAGTGGAAACATGAAAATATGCTTTAGATTATGTAGAAAATTTTGACTTTAATTTGGCAATAACCTAGAAAATAGTAAGTTTCATGTGAGATTGTGTCAACTCTGCAATATTTATAATAAAAAGTAATATTTTTGGTATAAAAAAAATATTTTTTCATGGGTGATCCAAATAAAACACATGTAACACAAAATTGATCAGTGAGACCGTTTCATGTGAGTTTTGTGCCTTGGAAAATGAAACCGTGAAGGAAAAATATCCATATTTTATAAACTAGGGGAAAATCCCAAAATCTCCACTATTGAAAATCATTTTTTTCCTTCTAAAATTGACTTTGCTCGAATCAAAGTATGAACTGAAATTTAAAGTATATTATAATTTATTAAAATTGGGATTGAAATCACATTTGATTTCAGTTTAAAGATTGGAGTTCGGATCCAAATAATAGAAATAGTAAATCGTGTCAAAAATATGAAATGGAAATTTACAGCACTTGTAGCTACAATTATCCGATCAATGTCGATAAAAATATTTTTATGCTAAGAGTATTACTTTTTATTGTGAATATGGGTAGGGTTGACCCGTCTCACATGATTTGATTGAGACGGTCTCACATGAGACTCACTCAAAAATTTACATGCTGGAATAATGTGTATGATAATTATGCATGGATTGAATAATGAAAAATGAATAGAAATTATCTAGAATAGGCCATCACGGGCGTCAATTTATCAAATAATCGATAATATTATAAATGTATCACACACACACTAACTCACTCACTCATATATATATATATATATATATATATATATATATATATATATATATATATATATATATATATATTTGGTTATTATTATATTATTATTTGTCGCTTCTATCTAGATTTATTTGTGACTCATGTGAATTTTGGCATATTAAAATCCAAAAATTTGTATGTAAAAGTTCAAATATAAATTACAGTGTTATATTGTACCATGGACTAATAGAAACGTAATGATTAATAATTTGATTGATATGTTGTTGATAAAGAATTATGTGTAATACTATATGATTAATTATTTCACGTGTGGTATAATTTTTATTAGTGAGATACAAAATTTTTGACCAAAATATCTTGTAATACTCAATTAAATTCCCACAAAGCACAGCAAATACCCTACAATACTCAATCAAATTCCCACAATCGAATTTCACGCCAAAAAATATTCTTCTTTCCACAAATCGAATAAAATATCTTTTTCTAATCGTTTCTTCCAAAATGTCTAACACACCGATTTTTTTCTTCTTTTACAATGATTCCAAGGAAATGAAACCTGAAAACACCGAGCACTAAGCAACGACGACTTGCGATTATGATTATGTATGAGTATTTTCTATTTTCAAACACTGTAAAAAAAATTGTTTTGAAGTTTTACACAGAGCACACAACTACTTAGATCTGAAGATGAATTGCAATCTGTGGGAGAATGCTGGTTAGTGTAAGTAATTTTATTGTGATAATATTCTGATTTAATTTTTTCTTGTACATTGAAGAAATCATATATCCGTTCGAAAGCTGTCGTGCAAAACAATAAAATCTTTTGTCGGCAATGAAGACAGAGAGCGTGAATGAAAAGTTAAGTTTAACAATTGTGAAATTTTTTTGATTTAAAATGACGAGACAATTTTGTACTTCGCTACCAATAACCCTTGGTACAGGGAGTGATTATTTTAATGGAACATTAATTTTGTGTATATTTTAATGGAACATTAATTTATAGACAATCAAAAATGGGTGTCTCATTATAAACCGTAGCAAAATGATTAAGACAAAAATTTGTGTGAGACGGTCTCACGGGTTATATTCGTGAGACGGATCTCTTATTTGGGTCACTCATGAAAAAGTATTATTTTTTGGCAAAAACTTGTGTGAGACGGTCTCACGGGTTAAATTTTGTGAGACGGATCTTTATATGGGTAATCCATGAAATAGTACTACTTTTTATGGTGAATATGAGTAGGGTTGACCCGTCTCACAGATTGAGACCCGTGAGACGGTCTCACATGAGACCTACTCTTATTTTTTATGCTAAGAGTATTACTTTTTATTGTGAATATGGGTAGGGTTGACCCGTCTCACGGATTATGACCCGTGAGACGGTCTTACATAAGACTCACTCAATGATTAATGAAACCACTAAATTACGAGTAATAAAAAACCCAGATTCATAAACAATTGGTTGGATTGCGCATATGGATGACAATGGGACGGGACGGGGTGGGGTGGGTTTGTCATCTCTATCCCCGTCCCCGAATTTCATCACCACCTCCATACCCGTCCAGATCCTCGTTTTTTCGGGTTTGGGGAATCCCCAAACCCGAAACTTCGGGGATCAACTTCTCATCCCCGCCTCATTCCTGTTTAAAAAATATTAATATGGTAATACGATGATATATTCGGAAATTTTCTCAAATCAAAACTTATTATTATCTATTATTATTATTAGTGATAATATTATGATAATATTAATATCAACAATAATATTGTTATTAATATTTAAAACATTAATAATATTATTATTAATAATACTATTATTTTATTATTAATATTATTTTCGGGACGGATTTGGAGATGTGGATAGTAATCTCATACTAGCCCCGAATTACATTAGAGATTTAAAAAAATCCCTGAACCCGAACCCAAACAAAAAAAAAAAAATCGGAGATCTCCATCCTCATTTCGTGTTTTCCTCACGGGGCTCCAAAGCAGTGGAAAAATTGCCATCCCTAATTGCGTACATATTAGTTTTGTGTATATATAACCTACTTATGAATCCAAATATCATTGCAGTAATTACTTGAATATAAAAAAATTTGATTATAAATCAAAATTCATTAATAAAAAAATTTATGAACACATGCATATACAATGATAATTAAAATTAATTAAAAATAGTATAATTTTATAAAGTTACACTAATTATCTTACGAATATAAATACGCGAGATCATTTAACAAAACCTATTTTTTTATTATTACTTCAATAATTTATCAGTCAATTTTTTATGTTAAAAATATTAATTTGAATAGTAAATATAAACAGGTTGAATCGTCTTTAAATCTTGTTTTATTATTTTGAATTATTCCATTTATTCATTATTTACGAAATTTTTGAGATACCCTGCGATGCGATAAAGGTACAATCTTCGGATTGGATCGTACGGATCTTTCGTAGATCCACGAGGGCCACCATATACTGGAATGAAGGGCCGGATATTAAACGTGAACCCCATTACTTAGCGTCATTTAGACTTAAACCTCATCTTTTAAAGATTTTTAAAGCATTTTTCACTAGTAGTACAGTACTGTATCTAAACTTGGGTTCATTCCCCAACCAAACTCTTTCGTTCTTAGCCTAGACATTAATCCATGGAATCCTCATCTCTAGATTTCAAACGCCGTTGATTTGGGCTAGCAATCCTTAGTTCCAACCCGGATTAACAAAGACCAACCACAGAAAATGGATAAAACCAATTATCAGCAGCCGCAATGCAAGAAGTTCATCCCTGAGAAAACATGGTATCTTGCGCTTGCGGTGGTTGGATTGATCGGCGGCGTGATTTTGATATCCTTCCATCTAGGGACCTCGAGCTCCTCCCTGCTCTCATGTGGCCGCGGAGGCGGCGGCGCGTGGGGAACGAAGAATTCCGGCAACGCGACGTCCCTCCAGATGGAAGCGATTCGCCACTACGCGACATCGCGCGTTGTCCCGCAGCAATCTTTCGCCGAGATCACCCTGTCTTTCGACGTTCTAACCACGACGGCGCCTTGCAACTTCCTGGTCTTCGGGCTGGGCCACGATTCGCTCATGTGGGCGTCGTTGAATTCACGCGGCACCACGTTGTTCCTGGAGGAGGATCCCGAGTGGGTTCAGACAGTGTTGAAAGACGCTCCTACGCTGAGGGCGGAGACTGTGAAATACAGAACCCAACTCTCGGAGGCAGATGAGCTGCTCCGCCATTACCAGCAGGAGCCCGATTGTTCAGTGAAAAAATCGTTCTTGCGCGGCAATGAGAAATGCAGGTACACCAACAAAGTTCTTCCATTCTCAGATGCGTTCATTGCAAATTTGTTTTATTTTAAAATTTTTATTATTATTCCTCGAATTTGATAGATAATATAATAGAATTAATGTATTATTTTTAAAAAAAACCAAAATTTAATTTGAAATTGAGGCATTTAATCCAACCACTCGAGATATTAAATGTCTTGTTTTTATTTTTGACAGACTTTTGTCTATATATATATAGCTTTACATTTTGAATGAACATGTAATTATTTTAGAATTTATGAATGGATAGATCGCCTCCCACATGGATGTGGCGTTGGGGGCAAACCTAATTGAACTTAATACACTAATTACATCTCTAACTCTATTTGGAAATTGTGCTCGATAAAATAACATCAAGTTTATTCTTCTTCTTTTTTTTACGAGAAAACTTGCCTTCTTTAATCAATGATAAGAGGTCATCAATTACAAGTTTGTCAAACCGACTGAACGGAAAATCACCCGACACCCAAAGTATTGATGTAGGAGAGGAAATAGAAAATTTTGCGAGAACATATACTACGGCGTTAGCCGACCGTTTGATATGGTATAAATGTAATATCATCGGCCCTTCATCAACTATCCGATCTCTGCCACAATGGTTCACATGTATCCAAAATCCTCATGTGGTTTGGTGACTTATTGCACTGCTAATAGAGAATCTGACATAACATGGATTCTTGATAATTTCTACCACGTAGAATCTTTAGTCCTTCATGTAATGTTATCAATTCTCCATGTGTAACTGATAAGGGTTGTTTGATTTTCTGGCCAAAAGCGCATATCAGCTTTTGAATAAATACCTGATATGAAGCTCCCAGTAGATCTATTTTATGATTTGTAATTTACCGGATACGATATAATAAAACTTAGATATCTAAGAGCCCGTTTGGTATCAAAAGTTTTTTGATTAAAAAAGTACTTTTTTAAGTTGGTTTTTAAAAGTGTTTTTTTTAAATAAAAGTTGTGTTAATATTGTGTTTGGATGAATAGATAAAAAACACTTTTTAAATTAATAAATGTGTTTGGATACATATCATTAAAGTATTTTTTTAAAATTATTAAAAAAGCTAGTAAAAAAAGTTCTAAAATAGGATTTTTAAAAAAAACTCTAATTTCAACTTAATTAAATAAATGCTTTTTTTAAAAAGCTCTAAGATTTGTAAGCATGGTTGCAGATTGGCACTGAGCATGCTATCAGATAAGGTGTACGATACGGAATGGGACTTGATAATGGTCGACGCGCCGCGGGGGTTCTTCGCGAAGGCGCCGGGGAGGATGGCGGCGATTTACTCGGCAGCGGTGATGGCGAGGAATAGGAAGAAACCTGGCGTGACGCATGTGTTTCTGCACGACGTGAATCGCAAGGTGGAGAAGCAGTACGCGGAAAAGTTCCTGTGTAAGAAGTATTTGGTGAAAGCTGCGGGAAGGTTGTGGCATTTCGAGATTCCCCCGGTGGTGACGGCCACGGGCGGCGACTTCTGTTAAAATGCGCGAGGGGTGGGTGGAGTTGCTTTATAGTGACTCACTTTTTTGGCTACGCATTTTTCTTAGGAAGAAATACTTTTTTTTACATGGAAATATCCTACAAACGTCAACCCATGGTTTGATAGGGGATGTGTGAAACAGATGAGAAAACTGTGACCCAATTCGGGAAGCTGAATTTTTACAGTTTTAATAATTGAATCTCAACTTATTTACTATTAGGCACCACGTGGTTCCGATGGTAGGATAATCGACGGGTTGATAAGAAATTAAAAGATAAAGTAGTATGATAAAATATAATTTTTGATATGTTATTAGAATGACCAAAACAGTTTCCATTAATCACCTTCTTCCCATTTCAAGTTTGTAAGAAACCAATGGTGTCTGCCTGTATTCGATCTGGTTCATTACATGTAATTAGACACAGAGTATACTCAATATCAATTTAAAGTGAATTATTTAATCCGAAAAGAAATTTTAAAGTTTCGAGTTTATCGCGTTGGGATTTTGCCAATATGTTGTGAGATCGTGATGAAAAAAATGAGGAAAAAACCATCCAATAAAGTGAAATTGATCTCAGTTCATTACATGTAATTAGACACAGAGTTCGAAGCAAAATACGGAAAGAACCACGAGCCACATCCCTTCCCCTCACCAACACACTGTTATAAATATTAGATTAATTTAAAGAAATACTATTGTTATTATTGACCTTTAAGTGAAAGGAACGTTTACTGGGAAAAAGAAATTAATTTTTAAAGGAACATAACTTGTAAATGAAGTCGTGGTTTGATAGTGGATGTATAAACGAACGAGAAAACGAGAACCCATAGAGGAAGATAACTTTTGCTTTTTTTGTTATTATTTTAATTGGATCTTAGCACCTCATATCTATATTCTATAATTTTTATTTTAAATATGAAAAATTGTAAAGTTTTGAGTTTATAACATAAGTTAATAATGTGTTGGGTTATTGTCAACTAGTTTCAATAATTTTTTATATTAGTCATTTATTAGATTTGACACTATTATGACAAAAAAATAAGGACAAAAAAACCATCCAAGAATGTGAAATAAGTCGAATTTATTACGTTGGTTATTTGTACATCAGTTTTGGGTTAGAGATGGACGTGGAGATTGCACTAAACTTACCATATAATAATTATTCACCATTATCAGAGTACCTAAAAACATTTAGCATCTATACAAGGAAAAAAGATACAATTTTCATCTTGATCCATGTTCATCCATATGTTAATCATCATAATATTAAATTTATCAGTATCTACACATGTTGATCATTCCATATACGAGAAGAAGAATGTATAAAAACTCCATTTGGATTTTGATAATTCCTCCATTAATTGAACATCAACCTTACGAACAAAGCTAAAAATCCATCTTACATTTTGAACTGAATCATCTCATTATTTCTCAGGTCACCACGACTATGTAGAACTCGCTGCAGTATCAAACGAGTTCTTCCTCACTAAAAGACAACTAATCTTCGAAGGCTGAGCATGAGCAACATCGACCACGCATGTCACGAAATCGGGTTGATGCAACGCCAACGTCAGCCTATCTTCCCCCAACTCTAGCCCACTTGCATCAAGTAGCACATGCCAAGAATTCCTATGAGCTTCTGATATCCAATGCATTGAAGATCGAACCCCGTTCGTGCACGCTGGATACGCGAAAAGTCCCTTTGGAGTATACTTACTTTTTCTCCTAAAGTATTGGCTAAGTTGTGATCCTTTGATCCTCAAATTCAGCCATGTCTCTGGTGCAGATATTGCTTTCGAATCTTTAGATGAAACAAAAACTTTTACTGAATCGGTCTCTTCTCCAAGAATTGTCAAGTAGTAATTCCCTCTGAAGAAAGGGTATGATTCACCGATCATCACCATTGATTCTTTTACATTTGCTGTGAATATGACCAAGTATTCCTCTTCCGTCAATCCACAGTCTTGCAAGGCTCGGTTTCGGGCTTGAATTTCCGGGATGGAGATAAAGTTTCCCTGGAAAGAAGTCTTTTTTGCCAGGGTTTCAAGTAGTTTCGAGGGTTCTAACTGGACCTTGCACATTTCGTTGTTAGAAGTAAAAGAAGGCGAAAAGAACGAATCCCGGATCATTTTCTGGGATCTTTTCTTGTCATCGGACATGGGTTCCGAGGAATCTTCGTTGATACAAAGTTCTATTTTATCAGTTTCCAAATCTTCAACTAGGCCGTTGCAGTATTCAGGATACTTTGCAAAGACATATTGCTGCACATATTGCATTTCGCTTGGGGTTATGGGGCCTGACCATCTCAGGTCAAATCCAGGCAGAGTTGATATTGCCTCCGCTATTAAGTGCGGCGGAATCATCCTATTCGGTTTCTGTCGATCGTAAATTTATGCAATAAAATAAAATACACTTCTATGATAAATTTGCATAAAACAAGAACAATGGCAAGCTTGACAGGGAAATAATAGGTTGACTGAACCAATTACCTTGATCACCATGCTGCTTGGCCTGCTACTTTGATTTGGTGAGTTGGGCAAGGATACATTCATAGATTCTCCTTCTTCACATTCAATTGCATTCTAGTAATACACACCATTTTTTTATAAAAAAACAATTAATACATATAAAAGGAAATGAAGCAACAAACCATAAAAACGATATATACGTGCCTTGGATTCTCCATTGATAGGACTCCGCTGTTCTTCGATGTTTTGTAACATGATTTCTTTTTTATCTGAACTTGCTAAAAGAATGCAAATGTGGATACAACTAAGAGAAACATTAATATATACGAAAACATTATGATAAAACGACGTGACAAACAGATAAACGCCGCCGTAGACGACATCAAGATGACCCACAACTTAGAATCATTGAAATTTGTTTTATGTGATAATTAACACAACTTTGGTTTAAATATTTTTATACGATGAAATATGTGTACTTCCCCATTAAATTTAATTTGGTTGGTCGATTTATTTAAATTATCACAAAAGTTTAAATAATTACTGTATAAAGTGAAGTCCGCAAGAGATCTCATTTTCGATCAAGGACTTTTATTTTATGCCAACAGTAAGATTAATTGATGCTCTAACTTCGTGTAGTATTTATGGAGATAAAATTTTCTGCAACATTTTATGTGACATTGACAGATAGGCAAAAACTTGTGTGAGATGGTCTCACAGGTCGTATTTGTGAGACGGATATCTTATTTGGGTCACCCATGAAAAAATATTATTTTTCATGCTA